>NC_048414.1:2547480-2556645 GCF_013103735.1 Etheostoma cragini | reverse complement strand
ACACACACACACACACACACACACACACACACACACACACACACACACACACACACAACCTAGTACCAATATGAAGTCCCAGGAGTCAAACAAGGATCACTACTTTGTATTATTAATATATTATTTAAAACTGCAAAATCCGAAGTGAAACCTGACCTATGACCTCATACAGACATTTTAACAACATTATTTGTACACTGTTAATATTAATATAAAGTCTAGGGTCAAAACACACCATGTTGTCGCAAAAAAATGTTTAGTGTGTTCTGTGCAGTCTGCTTCTCTACCGAAGCAGCCCTGACAAACTATTTAAACCTAATAATAATAACCCCAGGCCTGAATCCTTATAACAAAATATTAAATTTTAGCATTGCGTTGTAAACTGGTGAAGGTACGTTATGGTTAACAAATGGTGTATTTCAAACTAACAGGTCCCACTCTATAATTTGGCATTCATTACATACATATATTGATATAATGTACATATAACTAAAACTTTACAATTACGTAAGTCCCTTTTAATTTTCTCCAACTCAAACGGTTTGTAAGACTTTGCAAGAGTCCAAACTTTTCCTAAATAGTGGGCAGCATGGTGAAGAACCAGATCTGCATGGGTCTGGTTCTGGACGTTTCGGATCTTACCTGTCTGTCTTTGTAGATAAGAAAGTCCGAGATAACATAACCTGCCTGGTTACTTTTGGAAAATGAACTGCTGTAGTACAACCAGCAGGGGGCCATCTATGTGTGTGTGTCTCTTTAAGAGACCCGAATTGTTGTTTATATGAAACCTATTAAGTGTTTTTGGCAAAAGAAATTCCCCAAAATTATGATTATGGTTATGTTTGAAAATGAAGTGCTGTAGTACAACCAGCAGGGGGCCTTCTATGTGTGCAGTTCTTTTAAAGACCTGAATCGTTGTTTACGTGACACCTATTAAATGGTTTTAACAAAACAAAATTCACCCAAATTGTAAATATGCTTTTTTTTATTTAAGTAGGTGCTGTAGTACACCTACCATTAGACAAGCAATAATTGATGTAAGCTCGGAGGCACTACCTTATTTAATTATTAAATGAATAAATATTTTTGTCGTGTATCTTTTCGGTGTTTTCATTTGTAGACGGTCCCTAAACGCACCACCGTCTCCACCTACATAGCAGTGTTATTTCTCCAGATTGAAGGGCGGTTGGAAACGACAGTAGTTTGTGATTTAACAACATTTCGCTGTAGAGTAATTGATCCCGGAAGTCTGAATCTGTGAATGTCTTTCTAACTTTACCGAAGTGAGGAGAATTACCTGCTTCACGTGGGTGTTCTGGACCGTGGAGACCATGTCCGCCTCTCAGCTGAATCCTGTAGCTTAAAAAGAGTCTTAACGGGTAAATATATATCTACCCATACACCACAACAAAGTAATTACCTTTCTTTAAATCATTTATGAAACTGTCCGTCAAACTAACTTCAAAGGTCCTACAGAAACAGATCTTTCTGCCCAGGGTTCCGCCCTTTGCTGTCTATGGTTCCGCCCATGGATGTATCCGCCCTCCTTTCGCTGTAACGCCCCGACGTTCGCGTCGAGAGCGCAACGTGATGGCGTCACTTCCTTGTTTGTCTACCCACTGCTGGTGGCGACCCCGCCCACAGCTGTGATTATTGTGTCTGGTACAGGAACGCGGTCCGGGTTTTACGCTACAAAAACCTCCTCGTCTGGACTAACTACTGGAGACAGAAGAAGGAGGGTGGTCTGAAGCGGGTCTGACAGGCGCTTGGTCCGGGTTGGAACGGGTTTGACCCGGTCTGGACCCTTGGTAAAGAGAGACGGAGGGAAAGTTTGCTTCAGTTTCGGTTCACGGTGAGAAAACCTTCCTCGGTTCCCCCTCTTTCTTCCCACCGTATTCATCTCAGTCCCCCGGGATTGAAGGCTACTTTAACTGTCCGTGGTAGTCTACAGGTGGGTCCAGCGAGGACCGGTTCCGGGTTCCTGTTGACCCTTGCACCGACACACCGGTGCAGGCGGTGTGAACTGAAGCAAAAGCAGATTATTTACGTTATCCGAGTCGGTGTCAGTTAACCAGTCAGTTAACGGTCTGTCTATTTTTATCACTTCAAGGTAACAGGTCAGTGGGCCGTCAGTCAGCCAGTCAATAAGTCTCGCTGTCAGTCACTTTAAAGACACTCACCACTTCTGTCAGTGTATATACTCAGTTGTTCAATCAGCATCAATCAATCGATCAATCGATCAATCGATTGATCAGTGCATCTGTCAGTCACCACAGATCCCATTTGGAGCACTACTCCTTGCACCATATTTGACTGGAACCTGGCCTTTGCACGTTATAACTGAACTAGTCTTATCCTGGTTTCTACATGTCAGAACACACCATGTTGTTTTCCATTTTTTCACTGTCTGAAGGGATAGTTTCGCTTGTTCTGTGCAGCTTCTCTTGAGTTTTTTGCAGACACTACCCTAAATGTACCCTCATAGTCTCTGGTACGAATCCATCCTTATTGCAAAATATGCACTATTAGCATTGCATTGCCAGCTGTTTAGGGAGTGCCTCAGTTAAAACAGGACTTATGGTGTATTTTTAAGTTATTAGGTCACGCTCATTAATTCAGCATTCATTAAATGCACTTAACCATTTGTCATGTAATTCAAACTTTTGAAATACTTTTAATTGACTTCCACCCTGACAGGTTTGTCGTTAGTGAGTCAGTGTCTCTCCTGTAAAGACAGTGCTGCAGCGTGATCCAGGTGAAGATTCAGATGAATTATCAGAAGCAGTTAGTCTGGTTTTACAGCTCAGGGATCCTCGGACTGAACAAACAGCCTTCAACAGGCTACAGGCAGCAGCCTGTCTGCTTAGCTTAGCATAAAGACTGGAAATCAGGGGGGATCAGCTAGCCTGCCTCTGTCTGAAGATAACAAAATGTATCTCTGTAGCTTACCACTTAACACAATATATCTGGTTTGTAATTTGCTATTTTCTAAGTGGTTATGTTCCAGATATTTTGAGCAATTGCCAGGCAACCATTGGATGTCTCAGTCAAGAAATGGTCGGACTCAACCCCCAGAAGATGACAAGTTTTTACTGTTTTTGTGTGGATTAAACAAACACAAAGAAATGTCTGTTAGTAACAAATGTTAGGAATAGAGTCCTTAGTCCGTCCATTACTTTAGTCCAGATTGAAACATCTTAACAACCGTCCGAGGGATTGTGTGTTCAGACATCTATGTTCCCCAGACGATGAAGCTTTGTGACTTTTGTAATCACGTTGGTGTCGTTTTGGGCCATTGACCTGATGATGGCGCTAGAGGAAAAGTCAGGAGAACAAAGTCATTACGACTCCTCCTCTGGGGACCATTAAAATGTGAACCATGTTTCATAGCACACCATCCAATGGTTGAGACGTCTCTCAAAAACATTGCAAAGGTCAACCTCATGGTGGCGCTGCAGGACAATTCTCAGGATCAGACCCATCTTCTGGGAACCGTGAATATTTGGCAAAAATGACATGACATTGCAATCCTTAGAGCCAACATCTGACTCTCATAATAGAAAGTTATGATGTCACCTATCGGTTTACTGCAATCAGGTTATTGTTGAATGTTTCGTGGCTCCTTTCAAACGGTTCCTCTCGTCTTCCAGTCTCTGCAGCGCCGCCGGCAGCCATGTTCAGGTAGAGACCGGCTCCACGGCGCCCACCATGCGGAAGCATCTGGACAGGATCCGCTTCCGGGGCCAGAGGCGGGACGAGTTCCTGGACCTGGTCGATTCGCCCTACACGTCGGACACAGAATGCACCGAGGAGGCCGTGACCAAAGCGCCGGTCTCCGTCAGGGAGGCGGAGGAGCTGAGGGAGGCGGAGGTAGAGCTGCACAGTGACGCTCAGGTACAAAGACAAGACCACACTGGGGCTGCTCGGTTAAGGATGGAAGAAGGATCACAATTATTTGGGTCAATATTAAAATCACGACTATTAAACACGAGTATTTCATTGACTTTTGGTAAGATGTTAAAGCGCCCATATAATGCTCATTTTCAGGTTCATAATTTCAAAATTTACGGTGAAATAGTGTGTGTTGTAGCAGTGTTTTGAATTGAAAACGAGCTAGCATGCTAGCGCTAGCACGCTACGGTTAGCCACCTCGTCTCTAATGACGTAGAAAGCCGTGCAGATGTTGAACAGCTCACCCTGAGACTGAAGACAGAGGACACTCAGAAACCAGATCTCACTCAAAACACCATGGGTAGTTTTTTTCCCCAAGTTTGTATGCGTGTAGAAGCCCCAGAGACACAAAATAGCACATCCTAGAAATTGTGATTCTTGTATAATATGGGAACTTTAAAAAACAAACAGCAGGTGAAAACAGCTTGAACTGTAAAATATCCCTAAAATAACTACTTTTCCTCTTTGAACTTTTATGTCTTTTCATTAAGAACACGAGACAAAATAAGAGTTTACATGCAAAACGTAACATGCAAAATAATTGATTTTCTCTCGATTACTCTGTTTTTTTGTGATCGTTAGGAGCCAAAAACATCTTTTCTTCATCATTCTCCTGTCGCCTCGTTTGTTTCAGGCTGGTCCAGGATCATTTTCTGCAGCTCTCCAAGACGACTCGAGGACGGATCTTAATGAGGTCAAAGGTCACCTAGAAATCGCCTTGTTAGAGAAACACTTCCTGCGTGAGTATTGTGACGGCCGCTGCACCCTGCGTGGGGTTTCTCTGGATTTCAAGTTTCAAATAAACGTATTCAACCTAGGAAGACATTAAATACAATTCATTTGTTTTTCTATCAAAGTAACTGGTTCACACTGTTAGTGTTAGAGCTGTGGAGGGAGATCTGTGAATGCTATCTTCATATTTCTGACGTCTATTTTCCTTCGTGAGATTCTATTCTAACAAAATAAAACAACCACCGAGAATATTAATGGATTATTAAATCAACCGCAAACTATTTTGACAATCGCTTAAAAGATTCTCAGACTGCAGCTTCGAAAATGTGAATATTTTCTAGTTTCTTCACTCCTCTGCGACAGTAAAATATATTTGAATTGTGGACAAAACAAGACTTTCAAACACAAAACGTGAAGTGTCCCTTTAAATCTGTGGCACGAGGAGTTGTGTTTTGATTGGCTGTTGGGGACATCGTGGCCTCTGACTGGGGTTTGCGGTCATACGTCCCACAGCACAACAGCATGCTGGGTAATCCGTCAATATCTGCTTGTCAGCTTTATGTAACACACACACACACACACACACACACCTAATAATAACCCTGCTGATTTAACACACACACACACACACACACACACACCTAATAATAACCCTGCTGATTTAACACACACACACACACACACACACACGAACAAGGATGTTGCATCCTTCAACATATAAATATATATATATATATTTTAACAATATTTCCGGGAATTAAACAAGGATTTTTGGTTGATAACATGTATTTTGATAACATTTTATTCAGTTTTATGTGCAGTCTTTTCTACTTTCCATCTGATAAATTAAAGTTTGTATCTTTGAAATCCGACCGAGAAGTCACCCGAAGGATGCATTTAAAGTAGAGCTCTCAATGATGACGATAATACAAATGTGAAAACACAGCTCAGAGGTTCTCTTCATCACATGTTTCAGAGGAGGAGCTGAGGAAACTCAAAGAGGAGTCCAACGTGGACTCTCTGAGACAGGAGCTGGAGAGGGAGCGCAGCAGGTGCACCGAGCTGGAGCAGAAGATCCACGACGTCCTGAAGCCCAGGTGGATGATTAACGCTTGTGTTGTCCTCCCAGGTCAAAACTGTCAATGAACAGTTCATTTTTATCCCTTTTTTTAGTGATTTGTTTTCAACATTTTCCTCATTTTTGAATCACTAACATCAGTATACCTGAACATCACTAACACCAATTTATACTAGTAGTTTAACACTATTTTCTTTTTCAAATTCATGGTTAAAATTATAAAATTCTTTTGTCATAGTTTTTTGGGGCGAAATAAAACACCCTGAATTCAATACAGTAGTGAACTGACACTTTGTTTAACTTGCCACAGGCATCATATGGAACCGTCCATGTCGTATTTGGACAATTTCGGTGAAAGAATCCCAAATTTCTGATGTAGAAACTTTAAAAAAAAAAAACAAGGCAAATTTAACTCCTGGACAAGGAGGATTAAAAAGAAAAACTTTCTTAAAAAGGAGCTGGTTTGCTTGTTTTGCGGTGGTTTGATGCCGTTTCTGTCACGTCACAGACCTGAAGACTCCCCTTCTCAGACACCCAAAGCCCCGTCTCCGTCTCCGTCTCCTCCTCCACCTGCAGTCAGCAGTACAGGTGAGCGTTTCTTTAAACACTTTATCAGATGCACACACACATATGTCACCTTTAACAGACTCTGAGGTTTCCAACACACAGAAAGGACTTGTGGTGCATAAGCTAAAAGTGGATCAACTTGTATAAAAGTGGTAAAATGTTAAAGGTGCTCTCCCTCCATCCCTGCCTCCATGCACTAACCCCCCACCCCCAACCCCAAATCCTTCTCTTCAGTTATTGGTTAATAGACCACCTTTAACAAACATGTCTGTGACCTTCATCAGCCTCTTTTCTTTTCCCGTCCTCAGACAAACAGAAAGACACTTTGTCCAACAGCGTCCTGAAATGGCTTTACGATCGTTTTGGCGTTTATATCGAGGACTTCAGCTTCCAACCGGAGGAGCACACGGTGGAGGCGGAGGAGCCGCTGAGTGCCAAGAGGTGAGGAGTAAAATAACAACAATTAGACATATTTAGTAAATCAGCTGGAGCTGGGACACACTGTATGTTTTTTCATTATAGTAGTAAAAGCTGTGTCTTAAATCTAAAATGAATACTTGTTTCCTGATCCACAGGTTGACTGAAAACATGAGGCGTCTCAGTGAGTATTTCTTTCTAAAGTGGGAATCACGTCCACATACTTTTGGCCACATTCTATACTTCAACTCACTTAGATGCTTTATTTTTTACAAGTTATTTAAAACCATACAGCAGACACAGAGCTGAGGTTTCTCTGTCATGATCATTTCTCAGTCTGTGATTGGTCAGTTGGTCCGGTGGTCTGTTTCTCAGTCTGTGATTGGTCAGTTGGTCCGGTGTTCTGTTTCTCAGTCTGTGATTGGTCAGTTGGTCTGTTGTTGTGTTTCCAGAACGAGGATTCAGACCTCTGACCAACTTCAAGAGGAACCTTACTGCCCTGTCCAGCTGGAACTCTGTCTACACGTCAGCCATCGCATTCATCGTGAGTACACACACACACAAACACACACACACACACACACACACTTAATCTTTTTTTCTAGAGGGAACTGCAGGATTGTTTTGCACATCAGACAAAGAATGGTATTTTGTTTTATGAAATAAGAAGCAGAAAATGCAAAATACCGTATATACTCATTGTATTTAGTGCAATTCATGTCCATGCCGCACGATGCCATCTGTTGAATTATTTAGAAATATTTCGATATAATGTATCTGCTTCATAAATTATTAAGAGAATGAAGAGGGGAAGTGGAGTTTTTGCAATATTTTTTGTCTTAATATGTTTTACTTTTTTATGAGTACTTATTGCATTTTCTTTTTTTTACATCATTTATAGACCCATGAAGACACACTGCTAAATTTGTGTGTGTGTGTGTGTGTGTGTGTGTGTGTGTGTGTGTGTGTGTGTGTGTGTGTGTGTGGAACAGGTCTACATGTACGCAGCGTGGCATGGCTGGGCCGTCCCCATGTTCCTGTTCCTTGCCATCCTCCGACTGTCCCTAAATTGCCTCATCGCCAGGTCAGTGCAAGCTCCGCCCCCTTTCTCTCATGTCAGCCAATCACAAGGCTAGAACTGTAAACCAGGGTCAGTACCGAGTCTGCTATGATGATAGAATAAGTGCTGTTTACATCTCAGAGGGATACATTAGGAGTAAAATCAAAGCTCGGGTTGTTTGATTTTCTTTAAACTAGAGCCCGACCGATATTATCAGCGGGTCAATATTATCGGCCATTACTAGGCATTTCCCAAAATCTTGGTATCTGCATTAATAAAGGCTGATTTTAAAAATGTATTCATCAGAATAATTTATGATGAGAAATAAATTATTCTGATAAATGAATATTTAAAAAGTAAAAACGGACTGTCAACCAAGCATTGTCGTTGCATGGTTTATCCACCAGAGGGAGATCTACAACGTCCCTGTTAGTCTGGCTCTGCACTTCTCTCGGGAAGATAATTCTTTTGGTGGAAATTATCCTGGAAATGTACTTCCGTTGATCCAGATCAGCCAGAAGTTGTATTTATTTATTATTAGCTTTGGTTACATGATACGCTTAACTACTGCAAACCGACGTCATACCAATGAGCCTTTGATTCTGGGTTGCGTTAGGAGACTTTGACCCCAGTATACAGTATGTACCTGTAAGCCTAGTTCAATCTTTAAAGCTCCTTAAGGGGAACTGGAACACATATTTGACACACATATATGCAATGAGTGTGAAAGGATCTCATATCTACCTGTGTTTTCCCATCATGCACTGCTCTCAGAGGCTGGAGGATCCAGTGGAGCATCGTACCTGAAGTCTCAGAGCCGGTGGTGAGAGATCTCGCCTACTACTACTACTACTACTACTACTACTACTACCACTACTAAGAATACTTTTAGATACTTTACTTAAGTATTTCTGTGTCATGCAAGTTCACGCTGTCTGATGTTTTTGTTTCACAAACATGAATTCAAATCACATTGAAGAAATGTAAAACTTACGCCCAAAGGACAAAATGTAGACATGAAAAAATCACCAGTACATTTTAAGTATTAGTTTTTACAAGTGTGGAATAATTAAGGTGACTGACAGGTGTCTGTTTGACTGTCTCCTCTGTCTTCCAGGAGCCTCCCAAAGAAGACCTGACTGTCTCAGAGAAGTTCCAGCTGGTTCTGGACGTCGCTCAGAAAGCTCAGGTGAGACGTGACGGAGAAGTCGGAGGCGCTACGTCACCGTGGGACACCTGCCGACAGATTTTACATCATGTGTTATTTTGGTTTTCTTTCTGTCTTTCACAGAATCTGTTTGGGAAGATGGCCAACATCCTGGAGAAAATAAAGAAGTGAGTTTGTCGGCCCACACCTTTT
>NC_048414.1:2542557-2547380 GCF_013103735.1 Etheostoma cragini | reverse complement strand
AGTCTGTTCATGTGGGTTCAGCCCGAGTTGACTCAGAAGCTGTACGTTGGTCTGTGGGTGGCCTTCATCTCCTCCTGCCTGCTGCCGTTCAAACTGCTGGGATTCTTCATAGGTACTTTATATACACTGTTTATACACTTTCCACGGTTATACATCTATTTCTTTAACTTCACTATACAGCTCCAACACAAAATGACACTCAGTGTTAAATTCAACTAAACTCTTAAGTTGTGTAACCTGTGACTTGATAAAGTCTGTTGCTTTGCATCTACTTAGTTAAGTCTTATTGTTTTGTTCTGTTGTATAAATAGTGGATTTATTTAAGTTGCTTTTGTGCTGCCCCACACCTCCACACAGTAACTAGATATATTATAAAACAACTGAAAAGTACAACATTGGAAGTGGCTCCCAATTTAATGTGTATTTCACGGTCACATTGTTTTTTACACTTGTTTTTATCGTCATTTTACATTTTGGCAAATTGGCACCACTTGAAAGTTAGCCGAATTAGCTATTGATGGTTGCTGTTTGCAGTGTATCCATGGATGTGCAGAGGACTATCACGAGCATCTTTTTTTCTGTGATTTATAAGCAGATTGATGGACCTTTGAGATGAGCAAAGGAGGTAATTGTATCCTAGGGAAGTGGATTTGACTAAGTTATAACTCCGAGAAGAGCACCTACCATTCATTTAAGTTGAATTATGTGATTTTTAGCCATTTTTGGGAGACAGAAAGACTCAGAAACGAGCTGACCGACACACAGCTAAGAAATATTACCAGCTTGTATAGTAGTTGTTAAAATGTTGGCAGTAACTACAGCCAGCACACAGAAACATCTCATGAGAGTAGTGTTGGTATCCACTTGATGAGTCCGATGTTCACGTTTAAGCCCCTCTGAAGGGTCCAGTTTACATTTCAGTGGTTTGAGGAGTGAGATCCAGTCCTGTTGAGTGTCTCTGATTAGTGTCCTCCTCTTCTTCTTCCTCCTCAGGTGTGTACGCAGGTATAAAGTTCTTCATCATCGACTTCATCTTCAAAAGCTGTCCCAAGCTGCGGCAGCGCTACGACACGCCCTACATCATCTGGACCAATCTACCCACCGACCTGCAGCTGAAGGAGCGCGGCAACACCACGCTGAGCAGACGGGTCAGTTTGAACTCCAAAAAAAAAAGGGCAGCTCACAGACCGAGGTGCTTGTCTGAAGTCAGCCCCTGACTCACATACGTCCTGGTTCTCACTGGTCCCAGGAGGTGGTTTCTGGTCTGTTTTGGTTTCAGTTCTCTGTTGTTTTTCTCTCTCAGCTGTCTGATTGTGAACAGGTAGGATCTTAATGTGTATGTTGTGTGTATTTACAGTCGCAGTGTAGAGATCAGTTCTGTTTCAGTTGTAGGATATTTTTAATACTGACATCAATGATTGTGTGGTACGTGTACACTGTGGCTTTTTTTGTTGGTTTTTACTAGTCCCTTTGGGTTTTTTCTCGGGAGAAAAGTGCAAAATGCCGATGATGCCCAAACAATCAAGGCGGTTGTTATATTTCCTTGCCCCAGTCTATCGGACAACCCGTAACATGGCGGTTCGTTTTGAAACATTCGCTTATTTTATAAAAAACAGTTCACGGGAATGTGTTTCCAAAAACATTATTTGCGGAACAAAATAAGCTATGCAGTTGCTGAATCCGTCTTCATTTTTGATTGTCAACAGTCAAGTTTAAAAGATTTTTGTTGAGTTCTCGTGCCCCTGATGTGCATAAATTAGCCTGCACCTCAACTTTATGCAAATGATGAGCGGGCAACTCGACGCCAAATCTCTCAAAAGTTGCCCCAACGCTACCAGAATGCATTGCCGCGGCTGCTTACATTATGAATGGGAAGCGCGGAAATGACGCTGCCAGTGGACACGTACCACAAACGTAACCAATCAGCTGCTGTTGTTATTAGTGACGGTGATAGTCTGTTAGATAAAGATATCCCAAAACCCTGTAGTCAGATTGTCAGTGGGTGTTTTATTCCTGCTATGAATCCTTTAGATTGTGATAACCTTCCCTGTAGCGCGATGTTCAGGACAAACCTCGGTCAGATCTTACTGGAATTTTCTGGGTTTAATGCAGATTTTATTCAAGTTTGTATCCAAATTTTATCTTTGAACCTGAACCGAGTTGGATCTAACCCCAAATCTTTATAGTTCTTACCCCAGTTTTGTGTCTTTCCTTGAATTTTGGTCTTAAATTTGGGGTTTTAAAAGAAATCAGCCTAACTTAATTTTCAAATTGGATCTTATACAAATTTGCAGACTTCACTGGACAGATGCGTTAAAGTGCAACACACATTGGCATTGTAACGTAGTGTTAAGACATCAAACGCAACACACAGACAGAAGCAGTCAGGGACAGAAGCCGAGATCAGGTGATTTTCTGAAGAGCGTTTGTTGCCCTCAATAAAAAGAAGCTAAACTTTATACTCGGATATAATATATTTTTCATGAATCCAATTTGGCCATATTTAATTTGTTAAACAAATGCTTATTTGACTCCAAAGATTATCCAACTTTTCTCAGTCACCAGGCTTTTGTTCCCCATTTAGATTTTAATGACCCCTTTCCTCTAGGGCCTCAGGTCAGATTCTAACAGTTTTTCAGGTTTGTATGAACACTTTTAAAAAGGTTTCTTGTGAACATTTATGTCAGAGTTTTTCCACCATTTGTGGGATTTTATTGTATCTATATACTATTTTCTACACAAAGGTTGTGACGGCTCTTAGGCCTCAAGACCTATCGAGTCCCTTCGGTTGCTGGGAGTTGGGGATTGGCTAATAAGGATTGAGGATTGACTCATGGATGAACTGATTGCTCACATGTCCATAAATAGGAATGCCTGGGCAGTCTCTCTCTGTCTCTCTCCCCCCTCAAGGTCCCCCATGTCATGACCTGGCTCAAAGGTATGATAAAATGTGGAGAACACACCTGTTTGCTCAAATTTATTTAAATAAACAAAGTTAAACGTGCTATCAGTTTATTAGCAATGTGTGTAGTGTACTCTTATTTATGGACATGTGAACAATCAGTTCATCCAGGTGTCAATCCTCAGTCCTTTTTAGCCAATCCCCAACTCCCAGCAACCTAAAGGGACTTCATTGGTCTTGGGGCCTAGGAGCTGTCACAAAATTCATGTTTGTTAGTTCCTCTAGTGCCACCTTGAGGACAAACTGTGAATTTGTTTGTTCCGCCTGTCCAGCCCACTGCGACGAGCACCCGAGGGAGCGCCAGCGCTGCAGCTCCTCTGGGTGTCAGCCGGGACGAGGACGGAGGACGGTACCACAGCACCAAGAGAGGAGCTTTCCATGAAGTCTTCAACCTGCCGGAGAGTGAGCGCCCTCTGACAGGTGGGAGAGGAACGACAGGAGAGGAGGGTCAGGGGTGTACTGGTCTCGATTGGCCAGACCATCCACACGCTACGGAGCGGAGGGAGGGTCTGGCTAGTCAACTCGGCATTCTGGGATGGGAGGAAAATGTGCTCGGGTTTATTGACTTCTCTTTAAACCAATCGCAATCGTCATGGGCGGTGCTAAGCTCCCCATGGAGCCTCGGAGAGAAAACTCAGATTGGACAGATAGTCTAGCTAGCTTGCACAATGTACCCTGCAGAGGAGCAGTCAACCATAGTCCTCATAGTTTAAAATTCCATCACAAAGAAAGTGGAAGGAAACGGACATCGGCAAAAATACATGCATCCGGTGAAAGTTATTGCAGATTTATACTAGTGGTGAACAGACAACCTTTAAGCTTTAGATTTCACACTAAATGACTTCAAGCTTAAGTTTTTTTTTTTAATACACTTTGTACACACTTGTTTCCAGGACTTTAGCCAATAATTTAGTCAAATAAGTCTCCCATTGCAGACCTATTCAGTTAAATGTTCAATTATAAGTTTTATCTCCAAACATGAGCATCTCAATGCTTTTTTAAAAGTCTTCACAGTGTCAGGAATTAAACTTTGAAGGAGAATTCTGCCTTTTTTTAAAATTCATTCATGGCCCTTAAATTATATCTGACAAAACCTGTTGTCTGATTGTTTGTGTTGTTGTCTCAGTGTGTGAGAACGGCTGGCGCTGCTGCCTCATCAACAGAGACAGGAAGACACCGACAGACTACATCCGCAACGGAGTCCTCTACGTCACCGAGAAGTAAGTCCTTCACTTCCTGGGTGCTCCATGAGAGCAGCCGTGGTTACATATGTGAATGTGCCCAGGCGTCGTGAACTGAGATGAAGACATGTCTGCATGTCTGCATGTGTCAACTTGAGGGAAAAGTGTGTGTTTATCGTTAAGCTTTACTGTATTAATCTACCTTTTTGTATACCTTTAGAGAGCCCGGAGGTAAATAAGAGACCGGGGCTGTAGAAGTAGTATGAGTTGTAGGTTCAAGTAGAAGAGAAAAAGGTTACAACTCCCATTTTAACTTTAATTGTGGAGGATCATATTGGAATCATTTGTGTTAATAGACTAATAATAGTTAATATTAATAGACCACATAGTGAGGGAGGAGCCACATTAAGTTACACACTTTCACTGACAATCATAGCCACGCCATAAAACACCACCTTGCTTATAAGATTATAATTCCAAAAATTAACAACATTCTGTATGGCAGAAGACCTTAAACTAGCAATTAAGACCATACAATTATTATGAAAATGTTTCCTGAGGTAATAAATCAAGTGAGAAGTCGGTCACTTTCTCATAGACTTCTACAGAAACCGACCTCCTTTTGCAACTGCACGTGTCGCCCGCTGCTGGATTTCAGATATAATGCAGGTTTAAGGAGT
>NC_048414.1:2516002-2542457 GCF_013103735.1 Etheostoma cragini | reverse complement strand
CCCTGCTGGATTTCAGATATAACGCAGGTTTAAGGAGTTGTCCCCTGCTGGATTTCAGATATAACGCAGGTTTAAGGCACTTCGCTGAAACGGATGTTTGTCCAGTCAATGCTTACTCCCACCAGGTGATGTGCTGTTGGCACCAGTAGCATATTTTGCCCCAGTCACAGTCCAAATTATGAGGTACTAAAGAGCTCTGGGTGCCCACAGACGGCTACATTACAATGTGTTCCTCCATTTCTGATTCAACAAAGGCCCGACATCAAGAGGATCTAAATTGATAAGCTTTAGTGACCTAGCGTCACACAAGTCTCACATTTGAACTTTTGTAAATAGGCAAGTTAAAATACGCACACACCAACAAGTTTAGGAATACCGTAATACAGTAAATTATTCATCAACTTGGTGTACAATGTAAAACTGTTAAACTTGGAGCTCTGAACTTCGTCCCCTCTCCTCCAGTCATCTGTGTTTCGAGAGCTCCAGCTCCAGATCTGGATCCTCCAAGAGAAACAAAGTCATCAAACTGCTCGACATCACCGACATCCAGAAGGTACGTAGAGTCTCTGGTTCTCCTCAAACGTCCTCCCCTGCTTCTTCTTTGTGACTTGTTCCTGTTGCCGCTGCTGTTATCAATCATTTATCCGCCATTACGTTAATTAGAGTTTATCCTTTTGTGTCATTAACTGTCTTTTGCATCAGTAACTGATTCCGATTCATGACAGTAGATTTTATTTCAAATGTGTCTGCTCCGTCCCGAACAGTACAAAGTTCTGTCTGTGCTGCCTGGATCTGGGATGGGCATCTCCATAGCGACACCATCCACACAAAAGGTAAGAGATCAGAGGGATTGGAGAATTAGTTAAATTAGAGTAACACGGAGGCATGCTAACAACAATAAGACCCGGGTCGAGACAGCAGAGTATTCACATTCTTTACTTTGGTCGTGATGTTTGCTGTCCGTGCCGTACACAGGTCTTAATATTCCCACGTCCATTGAACACTACGTCATAATGCCTTTTTCTTTTTTTTGTGTAGTTCTTTCTTTCACTAGTCCAAATATAGTTTTGCTGGACTACGACTACAAATGAGACATCAAACTGATTTTTATTATTCAGCTGCGGGGAAGTGCAAGTTTAGCGATGCTTGGCTTGAAAAAAATTGAATTTAGGGTTTTAATTTTAGACTTAATTCATAATGGTCAAAAAGGTCTTAAATTTGACTTGGTGAAACCTGCAGAAACTCTGATGAAACCTGTTGAATATTTCTAATTAGTCAAAGCGATTATAAACACGTGGGTGTCTGTGCAGATATAATATAACTACTAACAGTGTCTGTAAAATACACGCAGTGGAGTAAAAAGTAAAGTTGCCTAACATCAAACTAAGTAAAGAGAAAGTACCTAGAAGTTGTACTTAAATATATTTCGTTACCTTCTGTTCTGTTGCAGCCGATGGTGTTCGGCGCGATGATCCACAGAGACGAGGCCTTCGACGCCATCTTCGCTCAGTACATGAAGATCGTTGGCATGGCTACAGCCACCGAACCGGAGACATAGTGTCGCCTTCGCACGCACAAACGCTGCACCTTTCTCACTATATTCACCAGTGACGTCGTCACACAGCTGCTGACGTCCGATTGAGCTCCTCTCGCATGATCAGGGTCAGCTGATCGATTTAATATAGAGCTCAACGGTAAGCTTCCAGATGTGAAACTCCCATTTCATTTTCTCCATAAGGATCTTGATTATTATCCGTTATGTCTAAACCATCCAAGATAGACTTACTATGAGCTACGAGATTGTGAAACTGCTCCTGCATAAGCCACAAGTCTGAATCCTATTAAAACTATAGTGCGTAGTTTCTGTAAAGACAACAAATCTGACGTCGCGTCCACATGATACAAGCCTCCCGCAGTTACCGGTAGCCAAGGAGGACACGGAGGATTAAAAAAACATGATGGACTCTTTAGAAGAAGTCATTATCTTTACTGGAATTCATGCAAGTTAAAGTCACCGGACGACACCAATTTCTAAACCCAAAGATCCAGAGAGAGTTGTGTGGAGCTGAGTCTTAATTAGCTCTGTAGCCACTCATTTGGCAACGGCTTAGATGTGACGGACGTTCGTTACTAGAAAACGTACGCACTAAAGCTTTAACCTTGTTTTTCAAAATGTTAATTTTGCTTAATGTTTTATGGTGACTATTAATCTCGTAGCTGGTTGGTTTGGTTCCAGGTTTGAAACTCTTTTGTAGGAGCATTTTCTGAAACATTCATGGAGCAACTGAATGTGAAAATCACTCCCGTCAAAAAGTAGGCAGTGACCGTTGAACTGTTTTTCATCAGCCGATTCTAAGAAATCACAGATTTTATGTCCAAATAAACCGATATCCATTCCAAACACTGTCCTTAACCCTTGTGTTGTCTTCCCGTCCACTAGGAATTTGTTGTCCTTCTGGGTCAAAATTTGAAAATGAATCGTTCTTGACACTTTCGGAAATTTTCATCAATTATACCTGGGAAGAATGTTGTATGGCTTCCACACAACGTGCATGCATCCATGTTATTTTGTGAAAAACCCATATTTATGATATAAAAACTTTAAAAATGGGTCAAATTGGACCCAAGGAAAACACAAGGGTTAAACAGTTTCACAGAAAGGTTCCCCCAAGACAGACCACTTTACGTCTTTTTGAGTGTTAATTTACCATAAATGATCAAATTAATGGCTCGGATTTAAATCTAAAAATAATGGTTAGAAGGGAGCGTTACTGATAATGATAATAATCTCACTTGATAAATTCAGTATAAAGTACATTTCTGTACAAGAGTCATTTCACACTCTGCCAACAGTACTTTCTCTGTATACTACTAATACTATTCTCAAACGCTGATTATTTCCAGTTGTTTCTTCTCTGCTGTTTTGTTATTTATTCTATCCCTGCTACGCTGCAGTCATTGAAGCTCACCACTTCCTGCACAGATGCTTCACATTAAAAGCCTTCCAAGGGCACAATTTCTTTCTTACTTGAAAGGCTTTTAATGTGAAACATCTCCAGGAACACTGATTAAGTGGTGGAAAAAGCGAGATATTTTATACTTTAATTGACTTCCATGCATGCTGTTCAAAGTAATCGCAGTCCACGGCTCTTCTGCCAACAACTCGGGGAGTCTCCCTTTCCCTTTCCTCTCTCCCTTTCCCTGTCCTCTCTCCCTTTCCTCTCTCCCTTTCCTCTCTCCCTATCCTTTCCTCTCTCCCTTTCCCTGTCCTCTCTCCCTTTCCTCTCTCCCTATCCTTTCCTCTCTCCCTTTCCCTTTCCTCTCTCCCTTTCCTCTCCCTTTCCTCTCTCCCTTTCCTCTTTCCCTTTCCTCTTTCCCTTTCCTCTCTCCCTTTCCTCTCTCCCTTTCCCTGTCCTCTCTCCCTTTTCCTCTCTCCCTTTCCTCTCTCCCTTTCCCTTTCCTCTCTCCCTTTCCTCTCTCCCTTTCCTCTTTCCCTTTCCTCTCTCCCCTTTCCTCTCTCCCTTTTCTCTTTCCCTTTCCTCTCTCTCCTTTCCTCTCTCCCTTTCCTCTAGCGCCGTGCAGCCGATGCATTAACTACACTTTATGAAAATGGGCAGATATCGTTATCCGTGCTAGTTACTTTCATTGGAAAAGAGTTGGCTAGACTGGCTGCAACTATCAGTTTTGATGGGTCCTAAAACCAGTTCAAACCCCCAAAATATTAAGTTTAAAATGACGTTAAAGACTGACCTTCCTTACATTCCTAACTGCACCGTTACACTGAGACATATCACACTGGGAAGTCTTCTGCACACGTGTTAGTGCTGAAACTGTTTTCAAAATGCATTCCTCCTAGTTTTTTAAAATAAATAACAATTTTCTTTTCTTACATTATTCAAACAAACTTGTTAAAACATAATTCATTTACATTAGTGTCTTCAGGGAATTGCATTATATAACTCCGTATTCTAACTAGCAGCTACGCCTTACAGTCAGTTACTATTATAGTATGTAGATTTTTTCATGCGGTGGTAAGAGGCTGTTTGTATTATATATGAATGTTGTGAAACATTTAATCTTAACCTCAGCTTAATGTTTTTGTGTTAGCTTAAAGCTAAAGCTAGCGACCCAGAAGCAACCTGTGTTAAAACTCAGTCAAGTAAAGAAAACAGAAGCCACTCTGATATGAAATGTTGACTTTTTGTCCCAAACGTTAGCTTTTCTCTTAGTTTGAAGCTAATCGGCTAAAGCAATTTACAACACAATCACTTGTTTTTTGTTTTTTATTAATCACACTTCAGCTGTCTTTTAGGTTTAGCTTTCATTTAAATCCAATAAGCCAAGAGGCAATGGCTAATATACAGTGTTGACTTTTTGTTGTTTAGCTCCTTGTTATCTAGCTCTAGCTAATGAACGAACACTAAACAGTTGAAAACCCAATGACCTACATTTTATTTCTTTTTAATCACAGTTCAGGTATCTTTTAGGGTAAGCTTTCTTTCAAAGCCAATAAGCTAACAGGCTAAGAAATGGCTAAATATTGACTTTTTCGGTTTAGCTCCTGTTAAACCTGTTTTCTGATCCAAGCTAATCTGCTAAAGCTAAACATGTTAAGGCAAGGCAAGGCAGCTTTATCTGTAGAGCACATTTCAGCAACAGGGCAATTCAAAGTGCTTTACATAAAATCAGTTAAAAAGATAAAACACAAGTACAAACAGTTAAAAAACATAAGCATCAAAAAACGATAAAACACATGAATAGCCAGTTAAACTGTTAAAACGACACCGGGATGTTTTTTTCTTCTCAGTTCAGCTTCTATTTTTACTTCGTAGAGAGCCATGGGTGTCGTAGAATAAAACGACTATATCTGTTCACGCAAGTTAATAATTGTTGCTCTGAAATGGCGATAAATCGGATCTTAATGAGCCGCTTTAGTTTTTGATTTTAACCGAGAAACGTCAATATTCGTTACCCTCGTGTTGTCCTCCCGCCCACTAAGCGACCTTTTGTTTTTCTCGGTCCATAATTAAAAACAACTTTTTCTGCCATTTCCACGATGTTTTTTGTCACTTTAGTTTTTCTTCCTGCACTTTTTTGACATTTTTTTCCCCGTCATTTTTGTCAATTTTTCAACTTTCTTTTACCATTTTTTTAATTTTATTTTTTTACCAAATTTAATAGATAGATGTTTATCGATCCTGAGAAAAATGGGAAATTAATACACCCAAAATTCCAAGAAACAAGTAAACTAATCATTTATTTTACTTGTAAAGAGCGTCGTAGGGAACCATCCACATTATGTTTTTTGGATGTTTTGGTTGATAGAAACCCAAATTTCTGATATAGCTACTTTTAGGACAACAGGAGGGTTAAATCTTCCTTTGACATCAGAAACATGGATGCTTTTTGTCCTGCAGGTTTTTTAATTTGAATGAGGAATGTTAGTCAGCTATGTACACTTCATAATAATGTGTGTGTTCCTGCCGATCACCACCGGTCTCTAACTTTGTATTTATCATGTATTAACTGTCAGTCTGAAGACTGTCCCACCAGCATTTACCCCTTCTTATCGTTTATTATCAAACTCCCCCCATTTCAATGAAAACCTCACAAATTTGACCTTTTGCCCTAAATAGATGAAGTTATCCTTTTTAGTGGGTTAAAAATAAAAATAGTTTCTAAACATGAAATATGCTGCATACATGGAAGCAGTCTGTCAGCAACATATGAATGTTATTGTTGTCAAATTTTTCTAGTTTTTAATTTAGTTTATGATGAAAAAACAGTTTTAACCGTTTTCATTTTTGATTTGAATTATCAGTTGTTAACGCCATGTTGCCTAATTAAAACCTTTTGTTGTACGCGCTTCCCGACTCGCTTGCTTTAGCTCCTGAGCTTCCTCGGTTTGTTTTGTGGTTTCTCAGGTTTCACGTTTATCTCGTAAATGTTGTGAACTTTTCTCTGTCTGCTTGTTTGTGTCTTTCCAAATAATAATTATGTTTTTTTTTTATAAAATGGTGCCATTGTACAAATAGGTGTAATTTTTTTTTAAACGATATGATTTCTTGTTAAAAATGGGATGTTTTTATTGAAATAAAATCAAATGTCAGACACTGGCAATCTCGTGTTGTTGTTGTTGTTGTTTCTGTCTTACTGTGTCTGTTGGTGTCCTTAGAGAATCGGCCGCACGTTGGATTCTTGCTCTGTGGTTTCAGAATAAATCCTACGCCCCTACGCCCTACGAAGCAGCTCAATTGGTTGGGGTTAGGCATTGACCTCGAGAGGTTAAAGGGGCATTCTGGTCAATTACAACACAAAGCTCTGATGTTTCTAAAGTGGAAGTCTGTCAGTAGAGAGAAAAACCAAACCAATCGGTGCTGCCTACACGTGTTATCCTCCTGCTAAAGTTAGCACCCAACAGGGCAAGTTTTAAACTTTTTTTTAGCCTCTTAACTATTGTCAAAATGTCATTGAAAGTGCCCCCCCATGTGCAGTGATTCCTTATGAGTGAACACAGTGAATCTTACTCTATAGATGTGAAAAGAATGCATAAACGTTGTGCTAACTGTGCTGACAGACCGGCCTGTGCGAGCTAGACCGGTCTACTTTTACTGTTTAAATGATTTATATTGACCATTACAATTACTAACAACTTGCATTTTAGGGAACTGCATTTTGTTTTTATGTAGGCTTTCTAAATACGTGAGGGACATCTTAAATCTTAATCTTAAAAAGCCAAAAGCAGGGCAGCTACAGTCCCGTTAGCTCATTAGCGACAGATTCCCCTCACCCTGATATGACCCCTTCTAAATAATCATAAAACTTGAAAGATACAAATTATAAAGCGACCTGTTCCTCAGTGTAAGGCTTTATTATTAATGATAATAAACAATATGTTCTTCATTAACAGACTTATTTACATCAGTTTTATGTCCCGAGTTAAACACAAGCTTTAATTCCTTCAGTTAATTTGCTGACAAACACTCCTGATAACTGCTCGGGGGTCAATCAATGGAAGTTCAGAGTTTGTTTTTGTCATAGAGTTTTACAGCCTTCAGTATCAGCAGGGAGGGTTTTATTATCACACACCGTAACAGACATGTTCCTGTTTTTATCACCTGCTGCTTCTCTCTCTAGTTTTATACGCCTTGATTCATTGTCAGCCCTTAACAACCAACACACAACCAGTAAATAGTCAACTGAAAACATCAGTAACTGCCACTTTCCAGTGGCCACTTTAACTACATGGAGAGTTGATTCTTTCTTCTATTACATCTGCAAAACATCTGTATGCCTACGCACTAGTGTACGGTGCGGAAAGCTAGGATGGCACGCCTTAACACACAAGTACGTTAGTAAGTTTAAAATACATGTCTGATTGCAGTGAGCAAAAATCAATAACAGAAACCTTGGATGATAACTGCAATGCTACTAAGGACCACTAGGGGTCCCCAGAAACGTATTTTCACTACACTGTTTTTGAGTAGGCTCAACTCATTTTTTTTACATGAACAAACATATTATAATATCTTTAATCAGGTTACACTGTATTATTGGCACTGTAAAGTATTTACATAAAGGATAACAGGATAATTTTATTTAAAATCCAAACCTTTAAACATCCGAGGCAAAGCTTCTGAATTCCAGATTCCTAATTACTTGACCTTAAAAAAAAAAATGTTTTGCATAAGGTGCATTCAGCCTGTCACTGGTCCTCTGTGATGGACTGATAAGGCAGAGTGTTACAACCATAGATAGATATGTTTTGTATCTATGGTTACAAGATTTCTGATAATTAATCATTAGATTTAATTGAGGGTGGTTCCCGCTATGTACTCGTCGTTCCCTTTGGCGCTGTTTCAGAGGTCAGAGGTCAACACGTCGTCATCCTCGGAGTCCTCTGCTGGATCTTCCATCTTCACCCCGAGTCCACTGTCCAGATCGGCATCATTAAAGACAACATTTGGGGTTTTTATCCGCTGGATGCCGTCTCCGTTATCTTCTCTGTCGGTGGATGACTGCTCGTCGTCGTCGTCGTCCTCGCTGTCTTCCTCTCTGCTGTCCGGGATAATCACCACTTCCTCCTTGGCGTTGGGGTCGATGTCCTCCTTAAACCAGACCGACTTGTACCCGTCATCCACGCGTCGCTCCTTGGTCAGGATGGGTTTCACCTCCTTCTCGCTGTCGGTGTTGTCCGATCCATCGTGGCTGGTGTCATCACGCAGGAGGGCATGTAGGGGCACCGAAGACTTCGCGATGGCCTCATCGAGCGCGAGGTCCCCTGCAACTCGGCTAGCCACCGCGCTTTCCCTCGCTGGACTGCCGGAGCTGGTGCTGCCTCCGTCTTCATCGTCCTGGAAGGCCTCATTGGTGTACTGGATGCCCTCCTTCTGACCGCCCGAACCTTGACCCAACTGTGGAGGCACAACACATTCAGTTAAAATCTAGATCACAACTCACCAAATAGCGATGCTTGGTCAACGGCCCTATGCGCTTCAAACTATGACGCTCTATGTACCCTGTCAGTTTCGGACGTGTCAGAGACGGTCCGTTTAAGCTAGTTGTATGGATATCATTACAAAATAAACTTCTAACGTAGCTTCATTTAGTTTTTGTTGCTTCATTATGTTCATGCATCAGAACAACTTCTTTCAACTAGAAAAAGATTAAACTGAAGGACGTTTTATGAACGCTGTTAGTTGATTCTTTGTATAGACATTCACAGGAAACAAACGCTGTTGTTTTGCTTGGTAGCATCAAAATGGCGCCATAGAGAGCTTCACCTAGAGAGGAGAAGTTTACCTCTTTGGTTATCATGGAACCCACGAAACCTCTAGGCAAGACCCGCCCTTCAATAGTATCCACACACTACTATTGGCCAAAGGTCCATGCTTATAACGTAACTCGATTTGACTTAATTTTTGAAAGGGATTCAGATTTCTTCAAATTTTGCCTCAAAGATGGTCCTAGGGAAATAGCAGGACTCATTCCCTGGGAGCCCTTTATATCCGCAGAAATATTCATGGAAATCAGAATGGATATCTGTCTCTCAACCAAATTGTTGGACAGCCAGATGAATACCTAGATGGTTGAAGATCGCAGCAACACATTTTCTGTTACTTTCCCTCACTCCGAGCACTTTGACAACCTTTTGAACTTACATTGCTTTGGAACATGCTGGCTTCATAGATCTTTTTCCAGTCGGCTTTCCCTCTATGAATGCGAACAGCGAGCACCACGATGACCACCAGACAGACGAACAGCAGGACACCCAGGGTGGCACCGAGCGCCGCCATGTCCACCACTCCGTAGCCACCTGACGGTGCAACCACTGCAGGAACAAAGGTCACTGATTACAGGTGTCACCAAGAAACAGCTCAGTCAGAATCCAATGGTCAGAATCCAACTTGGTGGTCAATCTTAAATGGGACTTCAGTCTAAATTGTTATAACCCTGGGTCCTTTTGTTTTGATGTGTCAGATGTCTTTCCTCAGAGTGTGTCTGTAAGTCTGATGAGAAAAAGGTGGTCCATTCGAAGGGATTACTAGTCCTGCATTGCCAGACCTTCCTCCACAGTGCTGCGGAGGAAGGTCTGACTAGTCCACACAATATTCCTGGTTTATTGGCATTTCTTTAAACCAATCACAATCTTCTTGGGCTAAGCTGCAAAATAGCTTCGGGAAGGAACTTGTTTTGGTGGAACGTGTACCTTAAAAAGTTGTTTTGTCGGGGATAAGACAACTCAGATTGGACAGATAGTCTAGCTAGCTGTCTCTTGATTGGACCAACAGAAGACATCCGTCCAACAGGCAACCTTCCCTCCTTCACTTCTACCTCTTCCAACAATAAAACAGCATCTAGTTGTGTGTGTTGTCATGAAAAATCTTCTGTAAGTAGCATAATCATAGGCAAACCATTTGAGAAGTTATTTTGAAGAAAAAATTGCAGCTCAGAAGTCCCTTTTGTCTTGTTTTTTATTTGGGAGCTCAGATTATATACTTATCATTTATACCTTTAGTTTTTGTTACAGAAGTGTAGGCTAACTTCTGGTTGTTGTTTTGGGCATTTCTCAACACTGAAGCTTTCAATGAAGTGCTGTTTGAAATGTATAAATACTGTGTAGCTGGCCTTGTTTGGAGAGTGGGGAGAGTGGGGCGTCACAGAGCATCTAAAAACGAATTAATTTGAGGAAAGAGTAGCAAATTGTAGATTGGGACTGAACAATTAATTCCAGTGACAATCAAGATGCCACTCGTTGCTATGCAACCACTACCTGTCAACAAGTCGTCATTCCTGACCTGACAGGCTTTTTTTTAATGACTTTTTAATTACTAATTTTCTACATACTATACTACTAACTACTATACTATAACTATAACTATACTAACTTTTTATCACAAACTGACAATAACTTGGTTTGACTTTTTAATCATTTTGTTTGACTTTTTTAAATTACTTTTATGACGACATACTATACTATGACTTTTTATGACTTTATTATTAGTTTAAAATACTTTCTTTTTACCTTTTAATGACTTTTGTAATGACTTTTTACGTATTTTAATGACTTTTATGACTTTTTCATGACTTTGTACAACTTTGTTTTGACTCTTATGACTTTTTATTTCTATTTAATGACTTTTAAATGACTTTTTTTGTCTTACTTTTGTGTGATTTTTTACAACTTTCATGATTTTTTTAATGTTATACTATAGTATGACTTTTTATGACATTTTTATGGCATACTAAATTATGAAAAAAGCTTCTAAGGAAAGCCAAAACTATTTCAGACAAACTTGATATTGGCTCAGAAGGAATGTAACAGATAATTATTAGGTCTCTACTTCAGAGTAGGATATTGCTTTGGGTTATTGTGTTGCTTTTACACCCAAATGACAGTTTTCCACATATGTTTTCCAAACTATCTCCCTGTAGAAAAGCACTAAACTAAACCTGAGAGATTGAGGCAAAATAGGCTAAATGACCATCTACAGCAGGCTCAATACAAAGTCTCTTTACATGTCAGAGTTTTTGTTTTTGAGGTGCTGTTCTGGAGTACAGAAGAGTTTCAGGTCGGTCTGTTTGAATCTGTTAGCACTTTTTCAGTCGTGATGCTGTCAGTAAACAACAAAGCAGAGCTCTGTGGTTGGTCGCTTTGTCAACAACAAGACGCTTTTCTGGTAAAAGCCAGCAGCTCTTGAACATAATGTGAACTTGACTTAGATGTGGACTCTTTCATCGTCTGGGAATATTAATATTTGATATGACTGAAGGTTTGGAGAGAAAAGAGTGACCACCTGGGTGAGCTGTGGAGACGCTTCCTTCACTGGTCAAACTAGGATCAGTGGTGGAGACGATGCTTTCACTGGTCAAACTAGGATCAGTGATGGAGACGCTTCCTTCACTGGTCAAACTAGGATCAGTGGTGGAGACGCTTCCTTCACTGGTCATACTAGGATCAGTGGTGGAGACGATGCTGGTCGTACCGAAGTCGGTGGTGGATTCCCCTGTTGACGTCGTTACCGTAATGTCTGTAGTGCTCTCAGGCAAACTGGTGGTGGTGAGACCTGGGAGGAGAGTACACTTTTTGAAGCTTATGGTTTCAAGTCATGTATGTATGTATGTTTTCATCTGAATTTATAGATGCATCACACTGGAGTGGATGCAAAGCACTCAAGATGGTTGATATATGGGTGCCATGTCATTTCTCCGACCCTCCATTGTTCCGACTTCTGAATAACTTGAAAAATTCCCGTTGGTCCTACAGCCCACTAGTCCGACATCCCTTATAGAAAAATAAACCCTCTGCTCTGACATCACATTGGTCCGACCGTATAGCTGAGCTTTTGTGGATCAACTCCCATAGTCTAAAATCTGAATTAACAATAACAAGCGTAATTACTTTTCTATAGTTTATCAACACATTTAAATGTTCATGTAGCCTAATCCACACAATTTCTGCACCAGTTTGAAATTTAATGTCCCAAATTCCCTGTAACGTAACCTTATTTGTACAGGTCCTATCCCCTGACCAATGACCTATCCTAACCCAAACCACTCAAGGTCAAATGCCTAACCCCGACCAATTAGTTATCCTAACACTTACCACTCGGGGTCAAATGCCTAACCCTGACCAATTAGCTATCCTAACACTTACCACTCAGGGTCAAATGCCTAACCCCCACCAATTAGCTATCCTAACCCTTACCACTCGGGGTCAAATGCCTAACCCCGACCAATTAGCTATCCTAACACTTACCACTCGGGGTCAAATGCCTAACCCCGACCAATTAGCTATCCTAACCTATGTAAAAAGCCTATATGGTCAAAAAAATGGGATGTTGGAGTGGAGGGTTTATTATTTGAAACAAAGGGATGTCCGGTCAGTGGGCTGTGGGACCAAAGGGAATATTTTGGGTTATTGAGAGGTCGGAACAATGGGGCGATGAATGACGCCCCTGGCCTGATCTAATCAGGAACTTCAGATGTTTAGTTTTTCTGTTAATTTGTCCTGTCTGTAAATGTTCATGAAATGGAATCATAAAGCTTCAGGAAATGCACCAATCTTTCACACAAGTTGAAAAATGTTCAACTCATGCAGATGTGTCTCCACGTCTACTTAAACCACCTGGAGCAAACCAGCTTTGGGTCACATGTGTTTAAAACCTTTCTTTTTAGTGAACTCTGTGTACACAAACAATGTTCTCAATGCTGGAGTTCAAGGGTGGAGACCCTGGTGATACTTGGAGCAAAGTGTTAGTGTTTTAAAATTAACAATTTTGATGCTAGCATAGTAGCGCTCTCAAATTCAAAACGCAATTTGACCGAAAAACGAGAATACTGTGAATCTTAAAATAAATCTGTTTTAAACGAAGGTTTTGACTCGGGTACATTCACAAAAAGACCCCAGGTTGCATTTTGGCGAGAGTTACGCTTTAACCAAGCAAGATACTAGTTGCTCCTCTAGTTGTAACCTCTGATATATAGCAACTGTAAGTCGAATTGGATAAAAGTGTCAGCTAACTGACATGTAATTTAATGTTATTGGAGCTGCCAATCAAACACTGTGTTGTAAATGCTCTAAAGTCTTTGACTACATCCAAGTGAACTCTGTTGGTGCTTTTGTGTGACATGAGGGCAGACCAACCACAGGACTGTGCTACATTGAATGCATGACACAAAATAAAAACACATCTAATCCCGGTTGACAGGAAAAAATCAGCCTCTGTTTCCCACACTCCCAACAAGACTAACCAGTGTTATAAATGTTCATTTCTGCTTGTAAATTTCCTGAATTAATAAAAAGGTTCCTGGAAAAGTTCTGTGGCAGAATTCATTTGCATATTACTAAAAGCTCTTCATTCTGACACTCATGTTGGCATGTATTTAGGGTCATGCAGTACATTGGTGGATCATCGTTTTGAGCCAAAGATGAAGCAGAGCCAGACTGGTTTTGTTGACTACTTTTCAATATTTAGCAATCCTACCTGATGTCACCTCCACTGAGAGCCGAGCTGTAGCCGATTCATCGTTAGACGTGTCCATCGCCACCACCTGGAAGTAGGAAGTTAAAGTTGAGCGCTTAAGAGGAAGATTACCAATGAATTAGTCACTTAAAACTTTGACTATAGGTTTGTTAAACTCACTTGCAGAGATAATGTGGCCTCTGGGAGATCCTTTGTCATGAACAGATAGCCGTCAATAATGGAGAAATCACTGTTCCCATCAACGTAGTAAGTGATGTGGGGATTAAGACCCTTTTTGGACAGAAAGGATCAGGTTTGTGACTTGCATCAGGCAGATGTAAAAGACTGCCTCAGTCATCAAACACTCAAACGTGACACAATGAATATTCAGGGTAACAATAGCCCATGAGGTATTTATGGAATTAAGAGTGTTTACTAAAAAATGTGATGCAAAATAGTCTGCTCCACACCTTTAAATCACTGCCTACATCTGAAATTTCCATTTGAAAACCATAAATCTTTAACATTTGCAAATGTATTCAGAGAAAATACGAAAGCACGTAATGTTTCCCAATAAATTAGAAATTTTCTCTTCTAACAACTCGATGTCTGAAGTCAAGTTGCCATAAAAATTTACCAAAAACTGTATGAAAAAACCCTAAACACAATTACAGAAGAAGACGACAACGAGATAGCGTCTTTAAAAGAACTCCAGCAAAGATACCCCATGGCTAAAGATTGCAGTTTTCAAGCCGTGCCAATGGATTTAAACTGTGCACACTTCCTGTCTCCTGAATGAGGTGTGGGTTGGATTGAAAAGTGTAGTGAACGTTGTGTGGTTGGCTGGAAAGTTATGGAAGTGTGTAGCATTTCATACTATTGGCGAGGCGTGTAATACACAACTTTTAGTCATAGCGAGTCTTTGCTCAAATCTCAAACAAATGAAATTGGTGTGAAAAAGAAGATGGAGATTTCTATTTGTTTCATGTATTTTTTGTGAGGAAGGTTCACATGGATCTAGTCCTGCATTGCCAGACCTTCCTCCACAGCGCTGCGTAGGAAGGTCCGGCTAGTCCACACAGTATTCCTGTATGGGAGAAAAACCTGATCTGGTTTATTGGCATATCTTCAAACCAATAACAATCTTCTTGGGCGCTGCTAAGCACCAGACGGAGCCACTGTGCTGCTGCAAGACAACCTCAGGAAGGAACTTGTTTTGGTGGAACGTGTACGTTAAAAAGTTTGGACAGATAGTCTAGCTAGCTGTCTGGATTTACCCTGCAGAGATCTGAGGAGCTGTCAACCATGGTCCTCAGAAACCCACCAAAGTTTAAAGTTACAACACAAAAAAACGGAAGGTTAAAGACAAACGTCCTAAAAGACATCTGAAGGAATTTCCTGCTGCACCTGAACAATCCAATATAGACAATAGAATTCAGACGATATAGACTAACATGGATCATTTGTGGTCTTATTTGACTTTTAACGACACTACAACTTTTCTATCTTACCCAAGGTTTTCACTTATTTTATACACAAAATTGAAAATTGAAAATGCAAAGATAAAACAGGTACATGGGAACCCATATTGAGCTGGTAGAAGTGTACAGAGTCTGGACTCAGAGCTTTACCCCAGTGGCGGTGTAGTCATCATCCGTGGCAAGGATCCGCAGCGGCTGGTCCTTGTTGTTTGGGTCCATTGCCATGATGCCCACTGCGGTGATGACACCTTCATACTGAGGACTTTGAAACTTCGGAGGGTGGAGACTCTTCACCTGCACATTGACTGTGACGCTGGTGGTGGCAAACTGATAACTATTCGTCCTCTGAGCAGCCTGGGAGAGACAAGCAGGACTGTAACCACAGTTTTAGAAATAGCCTGTTTAAGACAGACGTCCAACTCCACCTAACTAACACATCTCTGAACTTCTGTAAATCTTTCAATGAATGACTAACGTATGTATTTATTTAATTGGATGTTTTGTTTCTTCAAACTTCCAAGTGTGCACTTACTACTGAACTTCATGTGAAAAAGCAATCCCAAATTAAGTATGTCAGAAAATGATGGGGGGGGGGGGGGGGGGGGGATGTTGATCAGTGTTTCCCAAAGCCCAAGATGACGTCCTCAAATGTCTTGTTTTGTTCACAACTCAAAGATATTCAGATTGCTCTCACAGAGGAGAGAAGAAACTAGAAAATATTTACCTTAGAAAAGCTGGAATTGGAGAATTTAAAATTACTCAAACTGAATAATGGTTTAACAAAATAGTTGCTGATTAAATTAGTAGTTGACAACTAATCAATTAATATTTGGTGCTGTAATCTCCTTTTCATGTCATTATAAAACCTTCCAAACTTCCAGAAATAAGACTAAGGACGACATGATGTTAAAGTCTTCAGTGGTTGTGTATGGCTCTGGGAAAAAAATATGGAGACACCATCATTTGAACAAATCAAATAAAAAACAAGCCAATGTTTTGTCTTTACCAGCACTGTCAGACTGATCGTCCCCAAAACATCGGTCGGCTTCAGCATGGTGATGTTCCCCGTGTTTGGGTTGATCGCAAACAGACCGCCAGCATCTCCTAAAGCACAGACACACTGAGCTGCTTCAACCTGCCAATCATCAACAATGTACATGTCTGGGGACTATGGAGTGTTGTTTATTGCAATACGATGCTTACCATTCAAGAATGAGTACGTCAGTGCTTCATTTATCCCTGAGTCTCCGTCGACGGCGTACAGCGGTCCTGGTTTCAGAGGTAATACTCCCGTCTGCAGAGGAGAAAACACTTCATCATCGTCTCGTGTCTGGCACAGAAGTGAAAGTAGTCCTTTAGCACGAGCACAGCGGCCTTCAGAGGCTGCTTTAAGGCTTCAGCCTGCTTCAAACTAATTACACACAGCGTCTGAATGAAACCTCTGCTCTGATGGCAGATTTGGCTGCACCCATAATATCTGTCTGAAACTGACAATCCAGCAATCATGCATAGGCTACTTAACGTGTTTTGTCAGGTGTGTGGAGGTGTGGAAGAAAGGGTTTGTCTCTTTAAGCTCTCTTGTTTTCATCCTTCACACAAGTAGTTCTGTTGCTTTTCATATGTTTAACCAAGTGCAACAGCATGGAAAGGGTTTGAGGAGAATCACAGGGTTTCTGTCACTTCTGTTCAGCCTGAAGGCCGCTAGAATCGTCGGGAGACTCTCCGACTTCAGACTCGCTGATTGGCTCATTGTCTCATGGTCTCATGGTCTCATGGATCAAATTATGCCGTTCAGCCAACATCACATTGTTTCTCTCCATCTACGGTTGTCCCCGGGCAGTTCACAATCAGCGCTTGACTTTCCTTTGGACTTTTCAGGTAAAGTGTCTCACCTCTTGTTCGTTTAAGACTACCGCGGTGGTGTAGCCGTCGCTCTGGCAGATCACAGCCCCCCCGACATCGTGCTTGTTGCAGGGCTGGAACCACGGCGGCCTGTTGTCCACGTCCAAGATGGTGATCATGATGGTGGTGCTGGCAGTGAATGACGCTCTGCTACTGGCCGGTGCCAATGGTGTGTCCTTAGAGAGAAAGAAAAAAACACACAACCTGATTATCTCAGTACAACGTAGATCCACCGATGTCTGAGAAACTGGAATAAAATAGTCTCTCATGGTTCAGCTGTTGAGGGACTCATGAGTCTGTCAGGTCCGAACATTTTTAAAGCTGCATAAGAATAAACCACCCTTTCATTTTTAAAGAGATTGAAGGCCCTGCCCATGAACGCTAGTTTTTAGTGTTACCCATGATTTTTACATTGTAAATGTTTGATTTTTACATGACTTACATTGTCTTTTGAAGAAAATGTAAGTCATTTTTTTTTAATTAAGATTGAAAAAGGAAATTAGTGTTTAGAAGCAGCAGTGAGCAGCACTCACCTGAGCAAATAATATCAGTTGGACATTTTTGACTTTGTCGTAGTCGAGAGGCGTCTCAACGAGGAGATCCGGGTTGGTAGGCGATCTTAGTTTAAAACCTTTCTGCAGAAATCAAACAAAACAAACACAAAAAAACTCTTTAGATCGGCCTCTTTGGCAGTCACCCCCCTTCTTTGAGTCATCATATCTGTACTTGAGATCAAACTACTTTCTCATCTAATTTGGTGGAAGACAAACAACGAGGAAAAACAAACACAAGGTCTTACTGATTCAGGCGTCAGTTTGTAGTAGATTGTGAGGCCGTCTAAGTCTGTGGCAGGGAAGCGGCCCACGGATGTGTCTACAGGCGACAGCTGGGACAAAAACAGTAAGTGGGATGCAACATTAACACGAATTACGGGTAGGAATATTTTTACTGAACAAATCACTGAAGCAACCCTCAATTAGATGTTGTTTGGAAACGTCTCTGATGCTACCATCATCAAAAGACTTAACTAAACAAACAATGTTTTTATTCATACTCTACGGGGCCAAAAGTATGTTTTTACATGATATATATATAGAATCATGGGCATTAATAAGCTCTAGTTGATGAATGTTGGAGCCATTTCATTGGTTGACCAGCGTGGGATGCTGAAGGCGTACAAGTTTATTTAAATGTGGCCTAATTGGTTCAGGTGTGTTGCGCACAGCAAGGTCACAGCTTTTTGAACGTAGTTAAGTGTAGGATAAGGATTAAAAGGAGACCAGTTATTATGTTATGATACTGTATGTTATTATGTACAGGCAGGATCTTTCACATCAAACTGGACAACCAAAAAACAAAAGAAAAGAAAGATGGAAGCACACTAGTGACTGAAAAATAAGAACATGGGGTTTGCATACTACTGTAATTCATGAGAAACTTGGATGGAGGAAAAGGAATCAATTAAAACAACATGTAGTCCTTGTCAGGTCTTAACAATAAATCTTGTATATTTAAAGGTATTTCTTACCTCATTGACATTCACAGGGTAGGTGTTCTGATCAAAGACGGGCGGGTTATCATTCAGATTGTCCACAATTACAATCATAATTAGTTCCAGCTGGAAACAAGGAGACATAACTTTGAGCACTCTTCACTTTTGATCTCATACTATTGTTGCTTGTTTACTACAACTTGAAAATGATGTATAACTTTTCTGACATCTAGATCTGTATCTTAGAGTTACACGTAAAGCCCCTGGAGGACCTTCCCATGCACCATTTATAACCTCTGCCACAATGAATTATCTCCTCAAGAACCTAAAGAACACTTGGTGGATCCGTTCAAGAACCTGTGCAGGTTCCTCAGGCATCTGTGAAACTTTATCAAGAACCTTTAAAACGTTCTCAAGTTCCCAGAGAACCTCATCAAGAGCTTGTTCAACCATCTGAAGAATACGTATAAACTCTTCGAACACTGTTTGCGATGTCCTCAAGAACCTGAATACGCTCCTCGAGAATCTGTACAACCTTCTCACAAAGCTGTTGAAGAACAACATCGGTGCAGAATGATGCTACGGGTTAATAACACACGTGTTTGACAGTTCTCTGGGAAATGTCTTCATACTAATCAAATGTGACCCGTTTTATCGCAAACTGCTAGTTAGCTTATAACGCTAGTCAGTGAGTCATGGGTAAAGTAAAAAAGAAATCGCAATTTTCTACACCACTGACAAGGGTCAAAATAGCAGGTCTGATCCTAGAAATGCTCCTGCTTTAAATGCACCATTAGTTAAAAATTAAAAGGTGAAATTAGTGCAGTATAATGCATCATGTTTAGTGTATGGAAACCGATTTACCTGGGAATCTGCAGCCTTGCAGATGATATTGACTTCATGAGTGTTGGCAGTCTGTAAACAAGACAAATGTTATGCTCAACAGTCAAGTATTTGTTTCAGACTTCAGACTTCAGAACTGAGACGTAGGTTTGGATCTGGTTGACACCATTAGTTCTACAGTACCTCATAATCCAACACCCTTGCAGCTGTCAGATTGTTCCCTTCGAGACGGAAAGGGTTGTCAGGGTTTGCAGGAGGTTTAAACTCCAGGGTCACCCCTGGTTCGACTGCGATCGTCTGGACGACTTCACCCACTGTGTTGTTTTCAGGAAAGTTCACCGTTAAAGGAGCAGAACAGACTGGTGGGAGAGAAGAAGAAACGGATTAGGAAAGGGATCATCAGTGTGAGCTCTGTGAGTCCAGTCCAGTTGGAGTGCAAGCTTGAAAGTCATAGCATACATTCAGAGGTCATGTTATGTTTGCACACATGGCGGGTGTCAACAAAGACACTGGAAGTGGACGGACGAGGAGACGAGAGACTTTTTGAATGTAATTTATTAGGAACTCGAACTAACAAAGGTTAGGGCGAGCCGTGGGACATCCTGCAAAGTCAATGGACGGCCCTCAAACAGCGAGACACGTCTCAAAAAGAGTCTCACAGCGGTGCCGGAGGGACAACAAAAGACAAGTTGCATCTGCATTGTAATAGCGATGTTTATTTTGTTTATTTCAAAGGATCCCCATTACATCCCAAACAATACATCCAAAAGACAATAAATACAACCAAAATTACTCACAAACATATCATATATAAATTCACCAACAAAACTGACAATGCAAAAAGTACTAACACACTAAAAATAATAAAGAATAATATAGCACATGATACAACCTCACTCAACAAATCCAGACAATATTATGATATCGAAAACAAATGTAATCTGTTAATGTGTTGATAGTGTCGTTGTTTTCTTGTTATAGCTTGACATGTTGCTATCAGCTAGCACATAAACACTGATATTACATGTGAAATACTGATCATGTGTCGATAGACGGCGGGATTTTAAACTTTATTTTCAAAAGTTTGCTTGATTGTTGTGCGATTCAGTGCGAAAATGAATGGAAACACCTTCAAGCGTCTCAAATCAATTCAATATACCAATTTTGTTGCAAAACAGCAGGTTTTTATTCGCTTTAAAGCCGTTGGATGGAAAACACACTTTTTCGTCAGAAAGAATTTGATTGACAGGTGGATGGAAACTCAGCGACAGTGTCGTCCTCCCAGGTTTCTGCTTGCATTGCCACATTGGAATATATTTTTATTAGCCTGTCGGCCACGTTGCAAGTCTTTTATTAACAGGTCAGGTTGGTCCCGGAAACAATTTACAGATTTTTTAGAACTTGTTTTAAAACGTTTCATTTTTTTGCCTCACATAAAATGAATGTGATGATGTTTTTCCTGACTGCTTAATAATAACAATAATAATACACTGTAATACACTGGCAAATCAAATCGGGTCAATTTTAACCCGAGGAGAACAACAGGTGGGATTATGTTCTGCTATTTAAAAAAAAATGTAAGGGTTTAAAACAGTATCCTGTCTAAACTTTGACATATACCAGTCTGTGATCCTCTATCAACATAGGTTCCTCTGATCTCTATTAGTCAAAATAACTTATTAAATTATTTTTGTTGTTACTCATAATAAGGTATACCTTCATACAAATGAGGTTTATTGACCATTATTCCAAAAAAAGAAGTGTTAAAGTAGTGGTAGTAAGTTGGAGTGAAGTTGAACAACAGAAGACAACAAGTGCATGGTCAATGGGAGGATAAAACAAGCCCAAATTTACTCATAAATAAATTGATGAATCATCATAGTTTAAAATCTTAAGTTGAATGTCTCCACCCGTCGCCTCTCTGGCCTCCACACCAACTTTCCACTGCGCTGTCATAATGTCAAATGTCTTCCTGTTTCTTTCCCCTGAGCTTTTCCTCTGGTTTTAATCCACCTGTACATTTTTTTACGTTGTGAGTAGTTAGAACAGCTCTGTCTGTCTGTATGTGAAATGTTACATACTACTGTTACAGACGGCTACTAGTTTCTGTAAGTCATAGATAAAACAAGCCGGCCTGTTTTAGTCCCCTGAGCTTTTCCTCTGGTTTTATTCCACCTGTACATGTTTTATGTCTGTGCGTACACAGCAGCCTGTTACTAGTCAGAGATAAAACAAGCCAGCCTGTTCCAGTACTCACTGCTCTGGGCATCAGTGGACGTTTGAAGCAGCATCAGAAGAAGAAAGCTGAAGAAGGTCCTCCAGGTGAAGTGTGGATGAATCCCGTCCATGTCTCCGTCTCTCCTGTGTGAACTGATCCTCGTCTGTCCAAGTCCTCGCCTTATCTGCTCGGCTTTATGGCTTCAGTGGACTTTTCCCTGTCATAAAAACATAACACGCATCGGTTTGTGCTGGTAAGTCATATAAGATCTTTTTTTTTTTTGGTGACAGATTGTCTTTGATTTGATTGGCTCAACTTGAGCATATCATGGTTAACACGTATGCAAGTGGAACAAATGAATAATGATAGCTAGGATTAAGTTTTCCAACAAATAATTTCTTCATTTTACGCTCAAAACATACATGGTTGAGCATTGCTGTCCTGTGAGGACCACATCTCTTTGAAAAGTCAACTTCGACTTAGTCTCGCATTGCCAGACCTTCTTCCACGGCGCTGCACAGGAAGGTCTGGCGAGTCCACACAGCATTCCTGGATGGGAGAAAAACGTGCTCTGGTTTATTTGCATTTCTTTAAGCCAATCAGTTGTGCAACAAAAAACTCAGATTGGACAGATAGTCTAGCTAGCTGTCTGGATTTACCCTGCAGAGATCTGAGGACCAGGTTACCATAGTCCTCAGATTGGACAGATAGTCTAGCTAGCTGTCTGGATTTACCCTGCAGAGATCTGAGGACCAGGTAACCATAGTCCTCACAAATCCACCGGAGTTTAAAAAGACAACACACAAAAAAAAGGAAGGTAACGAAAATGGACATGCAAAAAAAAGACATCCGGCGGAATTTCCGGCAGAACGAGGCCAATCCCCGAAGTGGAATGTTGTGGCCATAGACTAACATCTACTCAACACATAAAGGGACACTTCATCATTCAGTTTATTACTTAAATTCAACATCAACACATCTGGAAATGCATGGTTTTCACTGGACATGAAGGGGATGAAAAACTGTCATTGAAAAGTATCTAAAGCTGTCAGATTAATGTAGTGGAGTAAAAAGTACAAAAGTCCCCTCTGTGATGAAAACCAGTTGTTGAGTAAATGTACTTAGTGACATCCGTTGCTGCTTGGTTCTCTGAGGAGCTCTACGGCTTTTAAGCTGCTCAGAAATGTCCTAATGAAACCATCAGTGATGCACAACAGCGCAGGTGTTTATGGGATATGTCTAAGACGTGGGCAGGCCGGTCAAGCATGTCACTGAAAAATCTCATTGTAGTTTAGTCAGGTCTGGCAAATTGTAAACGATTTTATTAGTCTTTAAATACATTAAAACTGAACTCAAACCTAAATTTCTCACACACTAGATTAGATTCAAAGATTAGATTAGATCCTAGACTTTGATTCAAGTGGACCTTCTGTCCTTCTTGTATTGATTCATACATCCATACATCAACTTTCTGATGTAGAAAAATCCCAGGTAAATCAAATTCTATAGTTTGAGGATATTTATATTCATAATTGCAGATTTAGGCTTGCTTTAAGACAAGGTTGGTACTGTAACTATTTCCAATATACACCTTTTCTGTTAGACTTGGTGCTGCTGGAGTTACTGCGAGTCTCCTGAAGAATGGAGGACAAAACTCAGAGAAAGTTGCCTCAGAGACATGAGGTAGTTTGAAGAGTGAAATTACGTTTCTTTCGCCACTCTGCTCCGAAGCAGCAACGCAGTATTGCTTCCATTGGAGGGGTCAGACAGAGCTCAGACGCTACTCTCAAATCTTGTTAGTTTTTCAGCATTACCCAACTCTGCCTTTCAGATAGCTGGAAGAGGCAAAGAGGCGAAGAGTCTGACGGCCTTTCAAACTAGCTGAGCAGATGTCTTTCCTAATAATATGCACGGTACTTTTACACGTGAGATCTGCTCAGAATGCATGCAACGTGCATTTACTCCTGCATCAACATCGTCTTTTCCTCATCAAATTAACACATCCAGATAAAGATTGAATGGTTTTAAAAGTTTCCACCCTCTACTGCAATGGGAATATTAGGAGTGTGTTTATTGAGATGAGTATTAGTTGACGCTAATTCTCCAATCGTGTCAATGAGTATGTTTACATGCACAATGATACTCCACTATATTCAACATTTGACAATATTCTGAGTTTGTTACAGGTCATGTAAACAGCATTTTCTATTTGCATTTTCTGAAAAGGGCCTTTTTACAAATATAGTACTATTGGATTCATACATGGGCGATATGCCGGGTTTAAGAAGCATTCTTTCGACATGTGTTCAGGAAATTCAGTGCGTATCTCAATCTGGGTTTTTACCGCAGTTTTTGACAGTTAACGACTTAAAGTTAGCTCTGTGAGTTGCTATGGTTGTTGGACAAAAACCAACCGGCTAACAGTTTCCAGGACTGCGGTAGACATGCGGAAGAGATTTTTTTAAAGGAAAAAAGGAAAACCAGAGCTACTTTAAACCCTTAGGAAACACTTGGATTTCAACAGGTTTTTGGACATGAACACACATCGCAAACTTGTTATTTCCCTCTCCTTCCGCTCTCTGTGTGTTGCCGTTCTCAAAATCCCTTCACTTTGGGGAAAACACAACAAAGTTTGAGCTAGCATGCTACACGCTAAACGGCAAGTTTTGGAGAAATGTTGAGTAGTGAAACAAGGCACCGGTCCAAGACGATTGTGATTGGTTTAAAGCAATGTTTCACAAACTTAGGGTTGGGGGGGGGGGAGTTTTCTCTCTCTCTTCTCTTATCCTTGGAGGGGATAAGAAAATGAGTTGAGAAAGGGTTGAGACACAGAAAGGAGAATAGAGACTTTTTCTGTTTACTTTTATAATGGCATAAATATATTTCATAAAATTTAAGTTCATGGTTTGTTCCGTCTTTTGTCCACAGTTTCAAATGTAGATGTTACAATGATTCATGGTGTATTTTTGTAAATTTGGGTCCCGGGGGTAGACAACAAATTTCTCTTTTGGGTCTTGAGCTGAAAAGGTTTGGGAACCACTGGTTTAAAGAAATGCAAAAATCCCAAAGCTGTTTCTACCCCTACTCTCCCAGAATGTATGTGTGGTGTAGCCCGACGTCAACGTGAAATTCTCCAATACTAAAACACACGTAACATACTTGATAAAACGCATTTTAATAACAAAGATATCTGTGTTTACACATTACATATTAAATATGATTACATCCACATATAACAAGCTTTATTTCAGAACATCAGCAACACTGTTTGTCCCTCTAACATCAACTTTAATCCCTTTATTTATTTATTTTTTCTTCTTCTTCTACAGGTCGGTCGGCCAGCTGCTGTAGACGGAGGGACACATGTACTCTTTCAGCAGCAGGTTCACCTTCTCCATGTCTCCTCCCACACCGCTTTGGACATAAAACATAAACATTTACATGTAGTATACATTTTAACATTTGAGCATATTATTTAAGCAGTTGCACTTTTTTTTCCCCATCCTGTACATATTCAAATATTTGTTCTTTTTACTTTATTCATATTATTATTTCATGTATATTGTATGTATGTATATTTTTCCGAGTATTTCATTTATATTTATATTCTGTGCTTTGTGACTGATTTTGCTGCAGTAACACCGGAATTTCCCACTTTTCTTGGGATCAATAAACATCTATCTATCTATCTATCTATCTAAAAGAAACAACCCCAAGCGTTGGATAGAAAACAACAGAACTCGTGTTTAACTGTGCAATTCATAAAGGCATAAAATCATCATTATTTTCTCTTTCGGTCATCACTGTACACACTCTCTTACAAATAAAAAAATATAAAATCAAATATTTCTCCTTGAGTTGGCATCTCTCTCTCTCTCTCTCTCTCTTTCTCTCTCTCTCTCTCTTTCTCATAACATAGAGTCTCCATTACTATTTGTCTATTTACTGCTGGGGAGGAAAACTTCAATTCTCAAACAAACTCTGTGGCTTTTATTAATCCAACCTGCAAAGAGGACCACAGTTATCCTGAATTAGTTGACTTTACAAGAAATTTGCATGGAAACCCTTAAACGCTTTAAGTTTGTACACAGAAACAGGTCAAGTTGTATTAACACAATATGTTGATTCAGTAGAAAATAAATCATATCACATTAGTAGTGCACTAAAAAAAAATTATACTTTGAACCAACCTCAAAACATTGCTGTGATTTGTTACAGCTTAATTTATTAATTTTTCTCAAACTATATTTTTTGATTTAGTTAAAACTTAATTTATTTATTTAATATCAATCAAAATATTTCTTCTGTCCAAGAAAAAAAAATTACATCCGGACAAAGTAAAAATGTTGTTTATTATCGAGTTCGTGAATCTTTTTTTTTTTTTTTTTTTTACTTTAGTACAAATCACATTTTTATTTTGGGAAAACCTACTTTTTACTACAACATCCAAGTAAATTTTTTTTTACTTTGGACTAAACTAATCACTAACTGATAATGCTGTAATGTTGTTTTTTCATTAACTTTACTCTAGTTAAATTATATTTTCATTCATTGAATATTAGGGCCGAGTATCGCGAGGATTTCCTGAATTGATTCACTTCTGAATCACAAGGTCCCAAAATTCAAAATAAATTTGGTTGGGAAGATCTCAGTTCCAATACCAATTTTGCTGAGTTATAAAAGAGATTCTCAGAGAACTTCTGCTGCAATTGTAAAAGCAAGAAGCAACCCTGAAACCTATAGTTTTATAAAGCACCAGGTTAATTGACAATCCGTTCCCAAAATGTTAATGGTGGGTTACACACCGATGGTGAAAAGGTGTAAATTTTAAGATTCGGGGATGTTGTTTATTGATATCACATCACTCAAACAAAGATGGATTTCAGTTGGAGAGTGGATTATTTTCAATGGCCTGAGCAGCTACAAGCTGGACTGTGGTTGGTGTGTGTCCGGTATGAGTCAGGTGTGTGTCCGGTGTGTGTCCGGTGTGTGTCCGGCGTGTGTCCGGTGTGTGTCCGGCGTGTGTCTGGCGTGTGTCCGGTGTGTGTGTCTG
>NC_048414.1:2501746-2515902 GCF_013103735.1 Etheostoma cragini | reverse complement strand
GCGTGTGTCTGGTGTGTGTCCGGTGTGTGTCTGGTGTGTGTCTGGCGTGTCTCACCTCCTCCTGACGCCCTGCATGCGGCGCAGGACAGCGCAGATGGAGTTGTGTTTGGCTTTAGATCGTAAGAACTCTGCGTATCTGTTGGAGAACTCGATGTCTCCCAGCTGCCTCCTGCGCTCCAGTCCCGTAGACAGCAGCTGCCTGAAAACACAAACATTTACATGGTTTTATTAGTTTTTACTTCATGTTTTGTTATTTTTAATTTGATGTTTTGTTTCAATCAAAAAATTACTACTACAACATACAAGACAATATTCAAACATTATAACCAGGGGATCTGGTTTTTAAATCTACATAAAAGACCAGAAAATCACATAATATCACGTAACACGTAACACTTGATCCATACGTCCTTCCACAAGAAGGATGTATGGATGTTTTAAGCTTTTTGTTTTTATCTCTTTTGGGTAGTTTTCATATTTTTGGAGGGCGACAAATCTACCTCTTCTAAATACTGGGGGGGAGGGGGGATATCCTCCCCATCACCGCCCCCCCCCCCCCCCCCCCCCCCCCCCCCCCCCCCCCCACAACAGCATGATTCAGAACATAATGTAACATTGTTATTTATTAATGAACAAACCAGACGTTTTGCTTTGCGGACATAATTTGAAGTTAAAAAGGTTATAAATTACAATATATCGCATAAAATCGAAATTTTTTTAAAGTTGCAATAATACTGTGACATAGATATCGTGATAATACCGTGTTGTTGGGGCTCTGGTGATTTCTCCTATAACCCCTATAAAACATTGCTTTAACAGACATTTTAAATCTTGACTCTGTAGCATTTGCACCTATAAAAGCTCCAACCTTCACATGGAAGTGAAGTGTTTTTTCTGTTTTTTCTTTTGTTTTTTTTACCTGTGTACATTTTTATTCTTTTGATGTGAACCCACCTGAGTCTGGCCTCGAGCAGAGCGTCTGCAGAGCTCATCTCCGACAGAGACCATGGTGCGTTTCGTTGTCTGATCTGAGTCAAGAAAGTCTCCACGTCATCTTCATCCCTGAGGTTGCGTGACAGGACACCAATTAAACCAATACAAAGAACAATGTCCTGAAATACGAATAACGCTGTTTGATGACAATGATTGCTCAGGTGTTGGTACCTGACAGGGAGGGATGTGGTGAGGTGGAGGAGGGCCAACAGCAGGAACACCTGAGTCACACTAATGGACGGCATCATGACGATGATGAAGATGATGAAGACGAGGATGACGATATCCTGAGGAGAAAACGCTTTTTTTAAACCTCTTAACAAGACAAACCCATCTTCTAATGTCTATTTGTTCTGGATCTGTTTGTCTTGAACTACTATTTACACAATAGTTTGCCTTTGTCTCTTTCCTTAATATTATAATAAATAAAACACATTGAAATTCCAAGCAGTGACAAATAACTACAAACAATAAACTGAGGCTGGGAACACGCCGCAGGACCAGAGAACATAGAGAGACACTTTACAGATAGAGTAGGTCTAGACCACACTCTATAATTTACAGAGACCCAACACTTTCCCACAAGCAAGCATGTGGTGCAACAGCAGTGAGGAAATATAGATTGTGAGCCTGTGGGACTGAACACACAAAGATGCAACTAAAGAAACACATAACTAAACCTGCAAGCACAGACCTGAAATGGACAAGTTTTACCGGGTACAAACTTTAATGTACAAGCTAACAAACAAAGGTTACTGCTACAGAATTCTATTTTTCAGTTATGTATATATATATATATATATATATATATATATATATATATATATATATACACATATGTATAAATATATAAGAAATTGTATATTAGGGTAAAATTAACAGTGTGATCCAATCAGAGGCAGAATGAGGCCAAAAGTAGCTGGGCCACGAGGCAGGTCCTTTGAGGTCAACACGTCTAGTGGATCTGATCTAGCATCTACCGCTGCAATGTTCAGCTGTCCAAATACTTACGGGCAAAAGTGTTATTATTATTAATTTAGAAAAAGAAAGTTAACCTAATATTTTTAAAACCTCACTAACACAATGAGAACATTTCCGACAACGATCTTGAACAGTTTCATAATCAACCTGAAAGATAACAAAATTTACAAAATGGACAAAAAAGTGTAAACACAAACATCAAATCATATGAAAAACACAACAAAGCAAAACAAGAAGACTAAAACAAAACCTTTACGTCCATTAACTTCTAACCATGGTAAGAAATGAACGTATAAAAAGTGATAAACACTAAAAAGTGTCCACTGGCGATGTGGAGAGACTCACCTGCACAGATCCTGCTCCGAGACCAGATCAGACCTGCAGACTGGCTGTTGGGTCCGAGCCGCCTGCTTTTGTAACCCCTCAGGTATCGACCCCCCGACAGACTTCCCTCTGATTTTATTGTTCTGACTATTTACCGTGTCAAAACATTAAGTGAGGAACCAGATTTTCCTGTTGGTTTGCTTCCTGAAATCTTAATGAAATTATTGGATCCGACTTCCCTAACGAGCTCTAATCCCCCGTGAGAGCTGCCCGCTGTTTGCGCACGTGAAATCACCCTCGTGGATAGTAAACAAAGAGTATTGATCCACAAACACACGTTACTATCTTTTTATTACTCTGATTTGTGCTTCTGTTTGTTGAAAGATTGTTTAAAGGTGACCGACACAATTCATCAATGTCACATATGAGTCACAGGGGCCAACTTCTACTTTGATAGTTTAAGTACATGATGCTGACATCGGTTTTTGGCGCTTTTACTTAGGATTTTTAATGCAGGACTTCAACTTTTTATGAAGTATTTTTAATTGTTGTGTTGGTACTTTTATGTAAAGGATCTGATCTTCCACCACCGTCAAAATCAATTTTAAGAGCAAAAATACAAAATTCTGGGGCTCCAGCTAGCTAATACAAATACTCGCCTGTTTTTGTTCCAAACTGAGGAGCTTTGAGCTCCACAATGTGGGTCAAGGAAAACATCACTACCCCCCTTCGATCTTCTGGACCGAAGAAATAATTGATCAATAGAGAAAACAACTGGCAGATTTATTATCATGAAATAATAGCTGCAGCCATGAAGAAAATGAGAAAATAATGTTGGAAAAAGGGAAACAAAGTCCCAAGTTTCCACAAATATGTCCTACAAAGGTTTTTTTACTTCTTTTCAAACAGAAACATCTTAAAAATAACTATGTGTGGGATCAGTTTAAATGTCATCACACACAAAAAGTGAAAAGAATTTAAATTTCAGCTCAATTTAACCCTCATGTCGTCCTCGGGTCAAATTGACCCGTTTTCCTATATCTATGTTCTTTCAATTCCCCAAAATAACATGATTGATTCCACACAACGCTCTTTGGCAAGGAGTGTGATTATCCATCAACATCCATTCCTTTAATTTTAGTCTAACTAATTCCTAATTTCTGCTTTTCTAACTAAAAGATTAGGTTTAATTTCCTATAAATGAGGTTTATTGACCATAAATCCCAAAAATAACTGTTATACTGTAATAGTTAATAAGTAAGTTTTGAAAATGTAAAAAAAAAGTGACAAACATTGAAAAAGATTTGCGTTTAAAACGAGCCGTCAGGACTTCCACACGGTTGCGATGTCACAACTGAAACCCTACACACAATATTTGTTTACAATAACTTCCGGGTTATATAACCCCGGCTTTAATGGTGCTGAGCAAATGGGGATGAGGACCAGCTGCATCTACTCTCATCTCATTCCTCTATGATGCATGTTTGATGCTTATATATCTCACTTTTTCTAATATTAGGTTGGAAAGCTACTTTAACTGTTGGGCCCCAGATTAGAGCCCGACTGATACATCACCGGGCCGATATTAGGCACTTACCGATATAATGGTAAAAGCATTTATAATGCTCGATTGAAAGAAAAACAACTTAAAATTCATTCATCAGAATCATTTATCACGACAAATAAATGATTATGATAAATTCATATTTTTTTAAAAACGGACGATCAACCATGTTATGAGTGATGGCGTTGCATAGTCTGTCCACCAGAGGACGCTCTACAACGTCCCTGTCTGTTTATGTTTTGTAATGCGTTTCTGGATTTATTTATTTTTAAATATATATTGGCTGAAATATCGGCATATCGGATTTTTAAATAATCAAATATTTGGTATCGGCCTTAAAAATCCTTTATCTGTCGGGCTCTAACCCAGACTAAAAAAAAGACGTCACATAGGTCGGACCACTGTGTTTCATCCACAAACGTTAAAGTTACGGCTGTATATGACAACGGGACTAAACAAGTGTGCATATTTCACATTTCTGCGACTCAAATCCAAACCGTTGTTGTCTACCTGGACGTTATCTTTATGTCAGCGTTGTGTCATGGCGATTCGGTCTATATGTTATAGGTAGAAAGTGCCGCTACAGTGCTGTGCAGTGCTTGATATTCGTAATAGATACTTATACTTGATTTTTTTAATTTTTTATTATTATCTGTCTATGTATCTGTATATGTATGTACACACACAGTATGTATGTATGTATATATGTATGTGTGTATAGATGTATATATGAATATGTGTGTATGTAATTGTGTATGTATGTATGTATTTGTACATACTATATGTATATTATTTTATTTATTCATTTTCTCAAACTGCCAATATTAAAAATCTTAGCTGTTTATTGTCTAATATTTATTGGTTGGAATGGGGAGGATATGGGTGATTTTGGTGTGATGGAGAGCTTTTGTTTTTGTTTGTCAGTATGTGTGTTTGTTTGGGATGTATGTTTTTTATTTGTATGTCCCCTCAAGTTGTTTTGTTAACTGTTTTGTCTAAATTGTGAATGTACTGTATTTTTATTTTTTATTTTTTGTTGCCTTTAAGGAGAAAACGAGATGTCACATCTCAAGGGACTATTCCTAATTAAGAATTTCTGTTAGAGTCATTCCCCGGCTGCAATGGCAGTGCAGAGACTCAGAGAGGGCAGATGCGGAAGACCCGTAAAAGCTGACCAATCAGAGCAGACTGGGCATTTTGAAGGGGGGCTTAAAGAGACAGGCGCTAAACCTGATCGCTTCAGACAGGCTGAATACCGGAATAATCAGAGACGGTTTAGAACAGAGACGCCCAAACTCAGACTAGTTCTCCATCAAACCTCTGTCTGTTATGCAAAATCCTCCATGGTCTGTCATCTCCTCCACTCGGTCAGTTTGTGACCATTAGCAACACCACACAGATGCCCCCTAATGTCTGTATTACATTTGTATACTGTATTTATCAACAGGATTTGAAGAGTTTTATCTGTTTAACTACTATTTATATTTGTGCTGTTGACTGTAATCTTCTTATTGTTGTTGTTTTTTAGGGAGACAATTTTAGGATCTGTCCAGGGACAACGGATGAAAATTAGCCTTTTGGCTAATTCTGGTGCATTTACAGCACCGTTAATTAATGTACACTGTCCCTGTCAAATAAATTAATAAAATAAATCAAAAACATCTGTGTCACGTAGGCTCAGCCATGGCCACGCCTCTTTAGGAGACTAGTGGCAGGTCCGAGTGTATCGATTCTGATTGATTCTTCATTATGAGCAATTATTTCGCCCCATAGTCACCAAAAGTATATATTGGACTATATTCAAAGTTGTGCGTGTATCTGCATGTATGTTTCAGACAGAACAACTATGCAACCTTTTGACCCTGAATGCAGTATCGCTCGTCTCTGGTGTACAGTAGATTGATGAAAAGTGCAACTAGAAGCTGTTAGCACGACACCATATATAGTTTGTCTGTTGAGTTTCCCTGTTTCTAGTTAATAGCAAGTAGTTCTGTGGGCTGGGACACAGCCCCCTCTCCCCAGCGTACATGCTCACCGTTGCTAGATGACAACAAACAGCTGTGCCATCAAGGACACCACCCCCACCCCCGCCCCTTGCATGCTAATGCTCACCCATAAACCCTCTGTGTAATCCTACGTTATTTGAACACATTCGCAGACTGCTTTGGCACTCTCTTCTTGGAAGAGAATGATAAAATAACAAATAACTCCAGCGTTTCAGACGATATTTCAGTCAAAGAGATTTTCCACTATAAATGACCCGTTTTTCACCAGTCACATACAGTATGTACAGAAAATCATGGCACTAAAATGGCATTTTTCAGATGTACACATTGTGTGATAATTAACTTTGTTTGAGACCTGTTTCTGTCTCAGGACCAAACTCTCGCGAGATTTGCCAACACAGAGACGCTAACGTCAGCTAACATTTGTTAGCGCTAACAAAACTAATCCCCGTGATACTAAATATGTCTTGTAAAAATCTAACTTTAGCAAAAGAAAAATTTTATAAATCATTTAAATGTAACTTTTCATCCATCAACACGACATTCACTACATGTTCAGACGAGGCCACGCCCCTTAGAAGACAGGAAGTGTCTTTTAAAGGATCTTTGGTATAATAGACAGTATAAGAATAAAGTGATTTTTGAACATTAAAGCATGTAAACATCTTAAAAACCCCAAATAGGAAGTGAAATGAAAATGAGCATGCTATGGGACCATTTCGCACGTTAGCAACAGAAGCTAGTTTGTCTAAAAGTTAGGCAGCTAACTTTGTTATGTTATTAACCACAGAGGTTTTCCACCATGAGAACACATATTTAAACAAAACAATCATTTAATAATATCTTTCAGTGGTCTCATGTGAAGGATACAAATTGCAGACACGTTAACAGTTGAATGTTTTTATTTCCTGATAATTGAAACAGCTACAGCAGAAGAGAAAGATCAGTTACAGCTCAGATTATAGAGGTCGACTCATTCAATGGATGAAACTGGTTTTCAGCGTCAGATTACAACTACAGTGTTAAAAAAAAAATATAGATTTATCCTATTTGTTAGTTGGAGAGGTTCAGATTGGGAGGAATAATGTTTAACTGAGCTACATGTTTTAATTTCACGAGTATTCACTTTGTATTCTGCTAAAAAATGGACATTTGAGTTTATTTTGACATTTAAAAGAAAGACTATTCACTAAAGATAATCCTCATTTCTCGTGCTAACCCTTAATTCTAATTACCTGATAAAACTAGAGATGTTCTAACGATTTGGTTGCATCTTTAACTTTACCTCTAGGTTTTTACATGTTTCACTGCTTCACTTCTTAAATTCAGGGCTTCATACATCAGCAACATCTAATAACAACATCAGTTAATTTCAGTATTTCATCTGCGGTGCATCTGGGGTTTCAATGATAACTAATTGAATTTGTAAGAAGATTTAAAACTTGATAATGCAAATCTACACAGCTAATTACATTCAAACAGTCTTGACAGCGTTGACATAGAGGAAACGGAGAGCTGGAAAATTGGGCAGGCTAGCATGTTAGCTGTGTTTATCTTATTGAACCGCTCTCCCCAAAGAGATGCTGCATTGACTGTGTTATTGTCCAGGTAGCATGCTAACTGCTAAATTGTAGGAAGCATGTCGGCAGACTGTGAACAACAAGAAAACTTCACGTTTCTGCCTTCTTTTTTCTGGATACTTCTTCTTTTCACTAAGTGGGAGATCTCAGAGTGGCGTACAGTAGGCCTAATTCCTGAAATCTCTAACTCAGCATTAACTAGAACAGGCTGACATGAACGTTTTTTCCCCAGCTAGTGTTTGGTAAATAAGGCCTGGTCACATTCAATCTAGTGCACTAATGAATCCAATTAGTTTTTGGTGAACTTTGACATGCAAATACATCCCGTTGACCAATGACAAGCCATTAGCTATTGGGCTTGTTAGCGGTTTACTCAAACCCTACTGTCAGAGTATAAACTGCAACACAACAGTGACATAGTTTATGTGTGAATGTATGGTCCTGTTAGCGACCAAGCTAATGAGCTTGCTAATTAAATCAATGAAATTAAAAGAGTAAACAGCCCAGTACAGAGAAAGTAGAAAGGAGCTATCGCGTTTGACTAGAGCTAGCATGCTTCCAGATTGCCAGTTTGTTAGCCAATACTACGTCACCAAGCTTCAGGCACCGCCTTTTTCATTAAAATGGGCAGATTCATTTCTCTGTGCCACTTCTTGTTATGACGGGGGCTTTTTTCAGACTGTACGTGAACGTTTGTGAATGCAACATTAGCTAGTAGCAAACCAGCTAGCTCGGCAGTGAGCTATTATGGCTAGACAGGACAGCTACTGCCTTTAGCAACTTAGCTATCTATGTGGGCTAGCGTAGCTGGCTAGGGCATGTTCTTGGCTAAATTGCATGTTAGCGGTTAGCTCACAAGCTAGAGTAGCTCCCCAAGTCGTTACCAAACCACAGACTTATTCATGAAATCATGCAAGTGATTTAGCCAGTTTCTGGTTTGACCTGGCACTAAATCTATAAAGCACCAACACATTTAAGTCATAATTGCAGCCAGCTAAATGGAAATATTATTATCTCCCAATTCATCCACCTCAGTCATCAGTCGACCTCTGTGTGCGCATGATTGACACATTTGGTTTGTTGTTGTTTGGAGGTTTTACAGAAAACGTTCAGATTCTTATTGTACATCAATGTGTTAATGAATCAACATGAGACAGATGGCTGAGCTAAAAAGGTCTTCACAGGTCCACACGGTTCCTGCTAACATTATAGTTAGCCTAATAATCATGCTACATTGGCTTTCACAATCATATTTGAAGACGCAAATGATGAATCCAGCTACAAAAAAAACCCCTAAAAATTAAGACGTTACAACAGAACCACAAACAGTCGTTGAGAATAGGCTCTGTTTTAAAGCTAGAATGGAGAGTTTGGTATTGCATGAATCTAGACAATCTAAGAAATCCATGTCATTGCTGAGGCTTAATTTAGGCAAAGGAAACACTGGTATTGACATTTTCACAGATGTATGGGTTTAGGTACACCGTCTCTGCCCTAAAGAAAGCACTTTTCTACCTTGATGTAACTGCTTGGGGTCCATTTTTAACAATATTTTTAACACTGCACCAGGTTAGAGGGTTTCTTGTACAATTCACAGCATTAATTATCTGGGAATCTCTTTCAGATCCATGCAAAATGTTGTATTGGTAACTGAAATTTCACTCATTGAATTGATATATAGAATCAAATCAGAAATCAAATATGGACATTGTGAATTGTTTAACAGATTCAGGGAAATCAGTGGTGACACGCAGCCCTCTTGTATTCCCGTTCTCTATTATCATGCGGCTGCAGTTGTTGGGGATTCCTTTTGGATCCGGTCTGTTTTTCCTTGTAATGTAATGCATGCATGTAAGTTTTCGGTTGGTTTTTGTACAGATACTTATTTGATTGGGTCCAAGTCTTTGGACCCGTGAAGACCTCCAGGCTGAGCCAGACCTGTCCCAGACAAACAGACAGCTACATCAGTTAACTCTGGCTGGTATTTGGTCAGATCAGGATCAAGAGAGAGTGGATTGGTTGGCGTTTTGGAACACCGTGAGCTGCTACTGGTTCCCTTGCCCTGTCAGTTTGAGTCCAGCTCGACGCCAGCAGAGAGGAAACAGGATTGCTCGTCAACCATTAAACAACACACAAAGATACAGGTTCTACAGTCTTGACAGTCCAGTGCTGACACTCTACTTCCTGCCTGGTTCATGCTTCACTCAGTATTTTGGACACTAACCATATTAATTCAAATGTATGTCCCCTTTGCATATGCAATGTTTGCAAACCCTGCCCTGATGATTTATAGCTCACAGTGGAGCTAAAAATGTTCACTTTGTCCTGAGTGTGGTGCTAGAGGAAACAGAGGGTCATTCAACTCTGAATGGTTCAGCCTCCTGAAAGAAGTAATCAGATCCGGACGTTTTATGAAGATCTGATAACATCTGTGTGGACAAACTGACACGGCCATCCTCAGGCTAGGTGACCAAAATGCTACTTCACTATGAATAATATGAGTAAAGAACAAGATGCCGCTCCATGTAGACTGTAACTCATGTGGACTGTTGGCATCAGGCTACGAAATGCCCAAAGCTGGGAGACTAACAATGATCCAAAACAAGACTGAACAGGATGCGTTTGTGAGCATATGGTTGAATATCAACACTGGACTTTACAGTGAAACTTCCTTTAAAAAAAACAAGAATTCACAAAACTTCGAATACTTCAAAAATAACGAACCTTCCACTAAAACAATAATATTCCCGATTGGACTTTAGTGTGAGGTAATCTGCATTTACAGTTAGATGGGTCCATTTATACACAAATGGTTTTCCCTGTTGGATTTAATGGAACTTTAAGAACATTTTTAGCTTATGTGGATACACTTTTAAAACCATATGGCCAAAAGAACTTTGAGAGCGTTGTCTACGCCCTTTATTGCAGTGATTCCCAACCTTAAAACAAGGCAATGTCACAGGTTGCATGTCTATGGTTGTTAGATGTTCAGATCAAATCGTTTTATTTGCATTATTACGACAAAAAAGTATCCTTGTCTTTTTAGCGCTACCCTGTAATGACAATGCTAGCATGCTAACGTTTAGCCCCCAAGACGTTCACCATCTTAGTGTGTTAGCATGCTACAGCCAAGGCTGATAAGGTATGTCGTTAGCTTTGCAGGTATAAATTTAAAGGCTACTACAATTCATCCTGAGTGGAACATGGACGTCTCTACCAGCTTTCATTGTAATCCAGCCAATAGTTAGTTGAGACATTTCAGTCTGGTGGTCAAAGTGGTCGAGTATGCCACGCCACTAGAGCTGGGCGATATGGATAAAATCAAATATCACCATATTTTGACTAAATACCTTGATATTGATATTGTAGTGTTGGTTTGGCTTTCACAAAATATTTACACAATGAGCCTTTTTAATAAATAATCATAAGTAATGTGGATATAATGACAAAGTGGTACTGTAATGCAGACTTTAACCCTTGTGTTGTCCTCGAGTCAAATTGACTTGTTTCAAAGTGTTTTATACCAGAAAAATAGATTTATTTCAACCATATTGCCCAAAAAACATGGATGACTCCATACGACACTCTTCAGGTAAAATAATGATTACTTTCATGGAATCTTTTGGATGTTTTATTTAATCTTTTAGAATGTGAATTATTTTTCTTTCTTTTTTTAATGATTTCAAAACAGTATCCGGACTAAACTTGGACATTTACCCATCTGTGATCCACTCAACATCATCAGATCTTAACTATTAGTCAAAACAATTAGTAATTTCTGCTTCTTTAACTAAAAACGTATGTATAATTTAATATAAATGAGGTTTGTTGACCATGAATTCTGAGAATAAGTGTAAAACCTATTATTAAACCACTTCAGGTTTTTAAAAAAGCGCCAAAAGCTGGAAAAAAAGTTACAAATAACTCAGATAATGCTACAAAAACATCAGAATAGCACAAAAAAATGTTAATTTTCAATTTTCACCTAGAAGGACAAGTTCATGGTTAACGGGAAGACAACACAAGGGTTAAAACCAGGAAATGACAACACTTATGCCATTTTATGATATCCAAAATCTAAGACGATATCTAGTCTCATATCACAATGTTGATATATCGATATATTGCCCAGCTCTAGATGGAAGCTGGTTGGGAAACACTGCTTTAGAATTCTTTTGGGTTTTTATTTTATGGGAATCTTATTAATTAGTGGAGGTTTCAGACAATTAACTCAAGGTTTTCTCATAACAAATTAAACCCGACAGATGATTGCGTTGCACCGAGAGAAAAATTGAAGTTATGGCTACAACTGCAGCTGATTTTGAAGACAGAATATCTGCACCGTTTGAGTGAAACATCTGTGTTAAAGCAGTACTTTTTCAGATGGTTTACTCTGAGTCCTGTGGTTGCTCAGGTCGTTTGCATATTGAGCAGAAATTAAAGACATTTAAGACATTAATGCGTGCGCTGTTCAGCTCACTCAGCCACGACCAGCTCAACTGACACAAAACCTTCGTGACTAAAATGAAGATTTGAGATTTTTCATGGTTCATTTTTTAGCCTTCTAAATTGCTGAGAATTCAAATATGTAAAAATAGAATTTTTTTAATAGTTAAGAATGAGCTCAGGTTTTCCTGAAAAACGACGGAAACACGAAGGATTGAGAAGCCGAAAGGAAAAGGAAAGTTCAACAGTGGAACATAAATCTGTCAGCACTATTTTCCCCTTTAAGTACACACCATGTGAAGGGGATTTACTTTCTACTTTTCATGGATGCCAATTAACCCGTGACCCCTAAGGATTACAGGACTGCTGGAATGACTGGCGATAGACGCCTGGCATCCTTAAAGCATGTAACAGATATATCCAAATCCTGGACCCTTTCTGAGCATTCAGTGTAACTAAAAACTATTCAAAATGTGAAAACAAGCTAAACGTCTAATACTCTACGTGAAAATAAATCAGGTGCCAGACACCCAGAAGCCATTCAAAACCAAAAGTGTCACCCAAAACACAAGCAACCTGTGAGGGTGACGCTTCACTCTCCAGGTAAAGCAACGTCCTGACCATTTCTGCACAATTAGCTTCTAGTTTCCAGAAGATATCGACGTAAAGCAGGTAAGGACAATTGAAGGAAACCACACCTCACTTCCGGTGTGTGTGGAAATCGTGGATATTCAAACCTAGAAAGTAACGTTATGTCTCCTTCCCTACTGCTGATCTTTGAGTAACAGCACAACTGGTTGATGGGTAAATCCTGTGGAGCCTCCTGGTGAAGGACGCGGTGATTGTCACAGTGACGGGGGACGTGGTCCAGAAACAGAGCGATGACTCCAGTGTCTGAAGGGGGAACAACGGGGGTGTGGGTCTATATTGCACAGGGGTTGGGGAGCTCCTCAAACACCTTAGGTTCCTCGATCCCTCGTGCAAACAGCTGGATGAACTGGCAGTGCACTCTGGGATTAAAAGAAGGAGAAGGTGTTTTTAAAGAGAAATCCCCCCCCCCCGGGTTAAAATATTTAATATTTGACAACAACAAAGCGAGAGACTCCTTACCGGACGTCGATGGCCGTGTGGTTCAGGATCTCGCCGTCGCAGTTCCAGCTGCTGTAGGCGGGGGCGCAGCCGCAGGCCGGGTGGTCTCGGCAGATCTGGCTGAAGATCTGGTGCTTGCCGTTCTCCCGCAGGTCCAGGTCTGAGTCGCTCTGGCAGTGACGCGGCGTGAAGCGGAAACGCCGCACCCGGTGGACCTCAACAAACGCCAGGTCGAACTGGCCCGGACAGAATCAGAATCAGGACTACTTTATTGATCCCCGAAGGGAAAGTCCGTGTTACAGTTGCACAAATATTATAAATATCAGAGTAGACATATAAATAAAGAAATATAAGGAGTGTGGATATGTACGGTATTTACATGGTTGATGGAACGAGGCAGTTAGCGAGGACAGCAGGTGGATCGGTACCAGGTGTTCTGGTTTTGGTACTTTTTGATTCTTTCACAATCCATGGGTATAATAAACTTCTAGAGACAATACATCATGGAGACTTTTCTAAAAATGAACTGATTTCTAAAGAGAATGTACTTCACATGTCAGTCAGTCGGTCTGACATGTATTTTATTTGAAGTAGTACTTCGAAGTACTTAAAATGGATTTTCTGCTCTTGGTCTGTTTTGCTGGAAATGGATATGATGTAGTAGCTGTACCGTATATTAAGGGGGGGGGAGATCGATGCAGCATAGTATCACGATGTTTTCCGTGGCAATACTGTATCGACACACTGACGCCAAGTATCGATCTATTATTATATTTGTGTTGGTCCGTTTGTCTGCCTGACAATCCCATTCTGCAGCAATGACATTAAAGTGAGAAGAACAAACGGAGACATTTATCCTTTTAGATGAAACCGATGTTTGAAAAGATTTGAAATTGGTAAAAAAAAAAAAAAAAGTGAAGAGGGGAAAAAAGGTAATTATTCAGTATGTTTCAAATCACAATAACATCAAATTGTGATATGAGGAACGTGACGGTATCGTATCATGGGGTCCCAGGTGGTTCCGGGCCCTACCGTATATACAGAGAATATGCAGGTAAAATATTTGGTAAAAAAAATTAAATGTATTCTAGGGAAAACAATCAAATCATGATTCATATGGCTTTCAATCAAGTCCTTTTAGGCAAGACAAGGCAGCTTTATCTGTAGAGCACA
>NC_048414.1:2496601-2501646 GCF_013103735.1 Etheostoma cragini | reverse complement strand
CTTACTGTCTGTCTCTCTTACGGTCTGTCCGTCTCTCTGTCTGTCTGTCTTACTGTCTGTCTCTCTTACTGACTGTCTCTCTTATTGTCTGTCTGTCTTTCTTACGGTCTGTCTCTCTTACGGTCTGTCCGTCTCTCTTACGGTCTGTCTGTCTGTCTTATTGTCTGTCTCTCTTACTGACTGTCTGTCTGTCTGTCTTTCTTACGGTCTGTCTCTCTTACGGTCTGTCCGTCTCTCTTACTGTCTGTCTGTCTTATTGTTTGTCTGTAATATTGTCTGTCTGTCTGTCTGTCACTCTTTCTGTCTGTCTCTTTTACTGTCTGTCTGTCTTATTGTCTGTCTGTAATATTGTCTGTCTGTCTGTCTCTCTTACTGTCTGTCTTTCTGTCTCTCTTACTGTCTGTCTCTCTTACTGTCTGTCTGTCTTATTGTCTGTCTGTAATATTGTCTGTTTGTCTCTCTTACTGACTGACTGTCTGTCTGTCTCTCTTACTGTCTGTCTGTCTCTCTTTCTGTCTGTCTCTCTTACTGTCTGTCTCTCTTACTGTCTGTCTGTCTTATTGTCTGTCTGTAATATTGTCTGTCTGTAATATTGTCTGTCTGTAATATTGTCTGTCTGTAATATTGTCTGTCTGTCTGACTGTCTGTTGGAAGCTGTATTTCATGTTATTCTATGAAGCCAGGCTAGCATTTTCCCCTCCTTTCAGTCTGTGACTTTTGCGTAAAATACAGTTAATAATAAGATTAATTGTTAATATTTGAGGAGCTCCGGATGAGGATTTGTTGGGCTCACCGCTGCCTGACGCTTCATCCACCTCGTACCTCCCGGCTTTCTCTGGAAGCAGCTGCCTGTTGTGCTGACAAACCACACAGCTGGAAGGAATATGAAAAGACATTACATGCAACCAGAACAGAAAGGTTATGGCTACAAAACTTACAGTAACTGTTAAATCTTATATTTTTTTCAATGTTTTTGTGTCTTTTTTTCAATACATATACATGTCCCAGAACCACCTTAGATAGTTGGCACACAAGCCCCCCCCCAAAGTTGCGACAACACAATGGTTAACCGTTGTGTTCCCATTGTCCATGCAATTTGTTATTTTTCCAGGTAAAAAAAAAAAAAACTCAATTTTTTAAATGTTTCTGCCGGGTTTTTTTGCGCTACCACCGGAATCACCACTGACATCAACACCGCTATTTTTACACTTTTTTTTGGAAGTCATCATCAAGAATCCTCATTACCTCATTTTTGAGTTAAAAAACCAGATTAATGAACAGATCCTAAGACAACCATTACTGCAAACTAAAACATTTCAACAATTATTTGAGGAGAAATATCTGCAATAACAGACTCACAATTCATATTTGGGCAGCACTGCCTAGTTTAACAGCAGTTCACAAGCAGTCATTGAACCTCTAGAGATTCTTCTGTTCTGATTTAATGCCTAACTCTTTTCATATTAATGAACTTCCGTTACATTCAAGCCGTTGCCAAATGAGTTGTTAATTAAGACTATCCGCTCCACACGACTCTCTCTGGATTTCTGAGTATGACTACGATCAAAAGATTGTGGCGTCCGGTGACTTTCCCACGCAGAAACTCGAGTGAAGATAATCACCTCTTCTGAAAAGTCCATCATGTTTTTCAATCCTCCGTGCTCTCTTTGGCTACTATTAAGTGTGTGTGTGTGTGTGTGTGTGTGTGTGTGTGTGTGTGTGTGTTATGGAAAGGCTTGTATCATGAGGACGGGCCGACAGTTGCAGTTGTCATTAGTCAGAATTCCTCATGGGGGAGACAGAAACTACGCACTATAGCTCTAAGCTGAGGTAACGAGACAGTTTTCACAGATCATGTGATACATGTTGTACGGTCAGCATATAGTGACAGTGTGAGCAAAAACTTTAACTAAAGCTTTAAACTGAAACTTTGGCTTACTTGAACCCAACTGCTGACTGGACCTTTATGTAACACCAACGGAATTAAACAGAGTTGAATGCTACATTGAACTGTTGGCTAACTTGAACCTAACATAAGCATTTTAGTCCCAGTTTCAGACTAAAATCTGCATTTTCACTTTTTTTTTCTATATATATCTCACCCAGATCGACACCGGGCGGCGTCCCGCGGCGTTCCCATGATGCCTTTGGCCGGCAGGTAGGACACCGTTCCTTCATAGTAATGATGAGTCAGGAACATCTTCACACCTGCAGGATTCAGAGCGTCATCGTCATCAGTAAATATGCCAGTCATAGCTGCTCCAAAGCTCTTTCACACACTACTCGTTCAATTGCAGTAAAGTAAAAAGCACAGTATTCTCTATGAAATGTGGTGAAGTAGAAGTGTAAATTAGCATGAAATAGAAAAAGAACTCAATGAAGGTTAAACATCTGAACACATGTTGTATTCCTACCCGAGAGGTCGTATCTGGCCGGTCCCATCCATCGCTTCCTCTCGCTGTCAGTGAGCACGTCGCCGTAGAAACCGTATCCCAGCAGGGAGACGGAGTACTGCAGGAAGGTGTTGTTGTGGTGGACCGAGCACACGTCCATCGGCTGAGAGTCTCCTGAACACACACACACACACACACACACACACACACAGAATCATCTCACACACACACAAACACACAGAATCATCACACACAAACACACAGAATCATCACACACACACACACACACACACGTAAACACACAGAATCATCACACTAACCTGCAATCATTTTATGTTAAGACTCAAATCTTTGTTTTAAGAAAGTAAAAGACCTGCAGAGAACTGAACTAGACCTGCAACGTTGTAAACCAGATAAAAGGGAAGCTTTGCTTAATGAGACTCAAACTGGTGCTAACACACTGTAAAATGTCTCTTTTAATTAAAAACTTCATTTCTTGCACACTGCTTTTTATTCTTATGGTTCTTGTTTTGTTATTTAACATTATTGTAGCCTGTGCCGTTTATGCTGTATTGTTTTAATTCAAAATGGATTTTATTTGCTTATTGCGGTCCTGCAATGTTTTAATCCTGGTCCTAGCATGTAAATATCTTTTAACTTTGTTTTGGAAAGTTCATTATAACAACACTACTTCGGTTTGGACTTTTGGCATAACATGTTCTGAAAGAAGAAAAGAAACACTAGATGGCAGCATGAGACCATGGAAAACAACGTAATGTGCTATCACTGGATTTTTATTCCATGTGTTGGGACTATGTCAGAGGGTAAACTATATATGGACATAGAAAATGTGTGACATTTGGATAACTTGCAGTATGGTGCAGTGCGACGCAAAGCCCGATGCAAGTATCTATGTTATTTTCAGATAGCTCCCCGCCCATGTTGTTTAAACCGCAAATGCACCTGCACCCATCTTTGCACCCATGGACGTGCTGGTCTTACAGGGAGGTGTGTTCAGGGGCATTCTGGGCGTATTGCCATCTCGAGGCAGCGGGAAGTGATCGCGCGATTGACCAACAAAAACCTGGTCTACTGTCAATAACGCAGCATTTCGTTCTTATTTTAACAGCAAATTAGTACTATTACTATGACTATAGAGTGTATTTTGTCCCGTGTAGGACATGTTTAACAACCTCTCTGGTGCTGAAGTGATCCCTGTTATAGTCAAGGCTGGGTATTGAAACCGATACCAGTACCTTGACGTTGATACCGGGTCTTAAACTTTTTTCCGATACCAATTTTATGAATCAAAAACAAATTACAAGATCACGGCACAAATCTTTTAAAATGACTTTATGTTTCAGTACTACGCGAGTCGTGTAATGTAGAGTTTTTCCTGTATGTCTCTACGACATGCGACGTTAAACAGCCAATCACAGACATTATTACATCTTGGTGGAAGCATGCTGCTCTGCATGCTTATTTGCTCACTGACGATGGTGCAATTTACTCCTTAGGTATTGAAATTGTAGATTTAAAATGACGGGGCATTTTTCAGTACTTGATACTTCAGGAGGCAATTCGGTTGGTGCCTAAAAAGCACTGAATTTGGTACCCAGTCCTAATTATAGTTGAGGAGTAGGGAGAGAAAGGGACTGACCCACGATGATGTGCAGGGCAGAGGTTACGGGGTCGTTGGTGCCCACAGTGGCGAAGCAGATGCAGTCGGTTGAACCTGAAACACACAGATTGTAAAATGTTTCAGTGAGCTGAAGAGCAGGACTGGTGTTTTTTTTTTATTTAGTGAAACAAGACATGACAGGCGAGGCTAAATCATACAGGACATAATACTTTGGGTACACAGAGGAAATGTCTTATGGTTTGTGGGTATTAGCAGTGGTGGAGGGTCAGTGTGTATCTTTGTGAGTGTACAGGAGCGATGGAAGAGGCTTAAAAGATAAGGAAGGAAAGAGAGAGAAAGACAAAAATTGAGAAATTAATAATTAGAGTGTTCCTGGCAGGGGTGGTTAATAATATTCTTTGGTCTGACCATTTTAGATTTAGTTTTATGTTTTATCTGCATTTTTAATTTTCCGTCTCTTTCCAAATAGTGTGTGAAGTTTTGTTCCTGTTGTTTTGGAGACAGTGATTATCTGATGATTCTCCTTTAGCCTGTCCACTGGGAGAGAAGCTGCTCATGTGGGGAGAGAGATGATTTGAAACATGTTTTCCACACACACACACACACACACACACACACACACACACACACACACACACACACACACACACACACACACACACACACACACACACACACACACACACACACACGCACACGCACACGCACACGCACACGCACACGCACACACACACACACACGCACACACACACACACACGCACACACACACGCACACGCCCCCGATGTGGTTTTAAAACTCTGGCGTTACTGTTGTGGTCTGGACGGGCACAAATGGAGACAGTGCACTTCTATCAGTCTCATTGGTTAGGTAGGCTTACATTCAGTATCAGATCGAACCTCGTTGTTGCTCCAAGCTACTACATCCCTGCTTTTACAGTACAGACGCTTTTGCTGCTTGCTCCTGCCTCTGCTTGCATATTTTTGCTGATAATCTTGCTTTTCCTCTGAG
>NC_048414.1:2486925-2496501 GCF_013103735.1 Etheostoma cragini | reverse complement strand
TTTGTGTAAAGCACTTTGAATTGCCCTGTTGCTGAAATGTGCTATACAAATAAAGCTGCCTTGCCTTGCCTTGCCTGCTCTTACTTTTTACCACTTTTGTTCTTTCTGCAATTTCAACTTCTACGTTTTTGATTTTCTTGAGTAAGAGTCCTGTTTACACCGGCATGCACATGCCCAGTGGGTGTGAATGCTCACGTTATATGAGTCATCAGACATCTTAATATTCACGGAGATTAGTTCAGCTGGAGCTAAAACTCTTGTAGACGGAGATTGTCTTGGTCTCCAAATTGCGCTTAACAATGTAAATGTAGTAGTGTAGATGTGGCCAGACTGAGGGTGGGATGGGAGGGACTTATGTTACTGATGACTTCAAATATTCAGATGCTTTTTTGTGTTGTTGTATTTTTATTTTATGAATAAAAGTTGCCTGAGTTTGGAAATTGCAAACTTCACCCCAACACTGCCGTACTGAGCATCAGCAGCCATTAATGAACCAGGTGAGCTGCTTAAGTCTCCCAGAGCGTGTGTGTGTGTGTGTGTGTGTGTGCGTGTGTTAGCGTTAGCATTAGCTCTGCCTGTCTGGCTCCAGTCTTTCTCTGCATTAGCAACAGCTGATATTAATGAACTCTCTCTCTCTGCTCATTTCTTTTATTTATTAGCCCTAACAGCCAGGGTAAAGTGTGTGCGCGTGTGTGTGTGTGCGTGTGTGTGTGTGTGTGTGTGTGTGTGTGTAGAGCACTTAAGCAGAACAGAACCTCAAAAAACTGAGAAATAAGGCCACAGTCAGCAGTACCTGCATTTATACCCCGGAAACAGAGGATCCTGCTCTCTGATTGGCTGACCGCTGTCTATTAAAACCACAGCAGTGTTTACCTCTAGTTCACATCAACAGTTAAACGTCTGGTCTAAATCAAAAGCTATACCCTCTGGGGTCCATCTATTCATCAGTAAACACACGGAGTATGTTTTATTAATAGTAACGAGAGTTTTACAGAAGACGGATCCTTTCTAGTCATAATCACCACATTAACTCCAACCATAAAAGCAGTGTTTCTGACGGTCACGTCGGTGCTTCTGACCTGCAGGAATGATTCCAATGCGAAGCGTGCAGGGGATCAGTTCTTCTTCCGGACAGTTTGGATCCACGCCGCCGTCGATCTGCGTCCTCCAGATCAGCCCGTGGATGATCTCGCTGAACATGCCGTCCCCTCCGACACACACCACCCTGAGATGTTACAGGGTACACTGGCTTTTCAAAATCACTCTGCTTGATCGGCACGTTCCCTCAAAGTGTAAAACAGTTGTTAGTAAAACACAGCAGGTTGACAGATGTGTTCCCGATGGTGCTTTTATTTTGGCAGGTCGCAGGTGCTCTGTGATGTAATAATTCACCTGAACTTTCACCTTTTGTGAAGGAACTAAACTCTCACCCGTCAAACTTCTGCAGCTCCGCCCCCGTCTTCAAGTGGTCCCTTGCATAATTAGCGCGCTCCGTCACTATGACAACAGAAACAATGCGCGTTAAGATTGTAATCCCTCTGACACAGGAAGCCCAAGAACAGGAAGTGGGTAATACGGGACGTACCGATGACGTGCGCGGAGACGCCCGCCTGGGCGAACAGCGGGGCGACCTTTCGCTCGTAGATGCGTTTCCCCCGACGCTTCCCGCTGTACGGGTTGATGTAGACCAGCAGGTGTTTGGGTCTGCTGGCTGCAGACAACAACAACAACAACAACAACAACAACAACAACGTCACTGACAGTTTCTGGCAACAATCATGTGTGTTAGTCAGTGTGTGTGTGTCCAATTTTATTTATAGTACCAATTCATAACAAGAGTTATCTCGAGACACTATACAGATAGAGGAGGTCTAGACCACACTCCAGAATTTACAAGGACCCAACAGTTCTAGTAGTTTCCTCCAGAGCAAGCAACAGGGCGACAGTGGCGAGGAAAAACTTCCCTTTAGGCAGAAACCTGGGACAGACCCAGACCCAGACCCGGACCCAGACCCAGACACAGACCCAGACCCAGGCTCTTGGTAGGTGGTGTCTAACGGGCCGGTTGGGATTAGAATGAAGAGCGGCAATAACAGTCACAAAAAAATAGTAGTTTGTAGTTATCAGTGTGTGTGTGTGTGTGTGTGTGTGTGTGTGTGTGTGTGTGTGTGTGAACTCGTACCGATAGCTGCGAGCTGCTCTCTGATGCTGCTGACCCAGTGTTGACACAGCGCCTCCTCTGGACACGTGAAGGTGACCTCAGTACACCGCCAGCGGTGGTGCCGACTCCTCTCCACGTACAACACTGACACACAACAGACACACACAAGGTCAAATCACTGTGATCTTTTTTTAAATAATTGTGCGGGTATGAGTTTCTCAGTGGTTTTTCCCTGATATGTGTGTGTTCCCTGTACCTACAGAAAGGGCTGGGTATCGCCAAGGATTTCCCAAATGTGACTCGATTCAGATTCACAAGGTCCCGATTCGGTTACATTTCTGATTCCATATCAAGTAGTTTAGCAAAAGGTTTGTGATATGCTATACATCCTCGGTGAGAAGGCATTAGGTGTGTGCAAAAAAGTTTTAAAAAAAATATATATTTTTTGTTTTTGTTTTGTAATGTTGTGTATACTATCACACGGGACAAGCAACTACATTTACATACTGGGAATTGTGTTGTTTTTATTTTTTGAATTGAGAATTCACTTTAAATTGAAAATCTATTTTAAATTGAAACGCAAAAACTCGGTTTCCCATCTTAGGGTAAATCAACTCAGACATCAGTTTGTTAAACCTCCTCCTTGAAATGGGGCGCTGGACGCCTATGTGTCCAGATGTGTTTCCAGATGTGTTTACCAGTGAAGGCCGGCCCGCGGTCCTTTCCTGCTCTCTCTTTGATTTTTTTCCAGCTGCCATCGTCTCTTCGTCTGCTGCTGTTCTCCTCCTCCTCTTCTCTGACAGAGATGATCTCCGACACCGACACGGCGTGGCCCACACCTACACACACATGAACATCGCGTATATTTCTGAGCCTCTCTGCAAGCATTTGAACGCACCACGAGTTTCAAGTTCCCCGTGGTATTTAAAGAAATTAACTGAAACCTGAACTAAAACCAAACATGGACAACACAAGACGAAACAGTCAGAGTGGATCAAGTAAGGGTTGATTTTGGTTTTCAGGGCTCTAGACTAACTAGTTTTACTCTTTTTTTTGTTTGTTCTGTAAGCAGATATTGTTGTATTTGTTTGTTTTGTTCTTTGTATATGTCATGAAATGTTTTAATACTGTCTGATTAAAATGTTGTTTTGGACCCCAGGAAGACTAGCTGCTCGTCTAGGCCTCATGGGGATCATTATAATAAATACAAATACGAAAAAATAGATGTGGCTTCCGCTCTCTAGCGTCACATCTTCACATCTCTCATCCGAGTGAGGTGGATGGTGTGAATGTGTAACTGTGTGCATGTAATCAGGGTGTTGCTGCAAAAGAGAGGCTTCATCTCAGTGGACCTACCCTGAATAAATAAAAATTAGGAAAAAAAAAAGATTAAGGTGAGGTCAAATTGTATTTTTAAGAAGGAATTTGCGTCACTTTGGAACATAACTGCAGGTTCAGCTTGAGACCTGAGTTTTTTTAAACAGCAGCACCACAATCTGAACTAAACCTGCAGTCGGCAGGTGGAGTTGGCCCAGTGCATTCTGGGAGTAAAAATCTCCTACCTGGGTCTGGTCGATGACGCGGGAACAATGGGACGCAAAACCCTGCAGGAGAAGCACACAGAAGAAGAGCGTCTTGCCACAGTTACTTCACTCTATTCATGTGTGTGTACACATGTGTACATTTCAAAATACTGCAGTTATGATATAATACTCGGGTCTACATGCAATGGACGAGAAACTCTTTGTCTTCTTAATATGTACTTTTAAACTGAATTTTATGAAAACAAAAGGCAGACAGAAAGCAGGTCAGACATTAAAGATTCACTACTGAAACACAATCACAACACACTGTGAACACACACTGCCGTCCTTCTCAGGTTTACACGCCCAGGGGCTGTTTCTGTACTCGCCATGGCAACAGAAACAGCGGGACTGTGACCATGTGAGACACCGAGACAGAGGAGACAGAAAGGAGCTCTGACGCAAACAGCTGAGTCAGCAAAATGGCCGGTTCTTAGAAAAAATAGAAGTCAAACGCTACAAGCCTGTGGACCTAAGAATTGAGGGAGAGAGGTCGACTACATCTCCCAGGATGCATTTCTGTAAAAAAGAAAAACACATTCATCCACATCACAGAGATTCAACTTCTGTTGTTTTTCTACGAATCTTTAGCTGCAGAAACATTCAGGAGAACTTCAATTCAATTCCTTTTATCAACGTCGGTGTGTTTTTCTGACAGTTGCAAGAGAGAATCCATAATCTATAATACAGAAGTTATCATCACATTTACGTTTTCTTCTTCATTGGTGCCTATCGCAAGGAAAACACTTAACTTGGTTTAGTGTACCTATAACAATGATCAATTGTCACCAAATTTCTCTCTCGTATTGCTCAAATGTCAAAAGATCTAACCCAAAGTTCAATTATTAAGTGACATTAAGCGTTTCTGCTTCATTAGAGCCTAAGGGGGAAAAAGCTTAATTTTAAAAAGCTTAACGTGGTTTCACGTTTTTTTTGACAGTTTTCAGTGGTTCTGAGGACCAATATGAGAGAGAAATATTGTGATAATTGATCATTGTTATAGTTACATTAAAACATTTTAAGCTTTTCCCTCATCATAGACACCAATAGTTGTTTTTTTGACAGGCTTAAGAGATGGCCATGAATAATTTGGTGATAATTGATCATTGTTATAGATATATTAAACCATGTTAAGCTTTTTTTCGTTTTAAGATGACTGTAAAAGCTGTATGAGGTTTGGTGTGTGTTGTGTCTCCCCTGCGTGCAGCCTGACTGTGACCTCCACACAGTGTGTGTGTGTGTGTGTCACACTGGATGTTGTGCGTTATGTAACCGGATATATCAAGTCTCACTCGTTGTTACAGAACGGACTACTTTTTACTGCGTGTTTTACATTACGGTAACTCGGGTAACCGCAAGGTCAAAACACTATAGTGTGTCCACCATATGTCCTTTGTTTGTCCATTATGTTCTTTGTTTACCACACAGGGTCTCGCGCTATGTTAAAGGCCTGACAGACCAACAGACACAGAGGTAAAAACACATGGACAAATGCGGAAATATGTTTGGGGGGTCTTACTGGGCCTGAACGGGTGATGCACCGAGCTGGAGGTCCGTCTCTTCCAGGTGAGCAGGGACCGACTCAGGCTCACGTCGTACGCCGCGTTTCGGACGCGAAGCTCGGACAGCAGCAGCAGCCTGCCCGGCCTCTCCATCTGCGCCTGGCCGTCCTGCTCCTGTCCTTCAGCGGGCTGAGGGGGCAGCAGCAGCCCGGGGACGGTTATCTCTGTCCGGGCATGCTCTCTTTCTGTGTCCGCAGAGGCTCTATATCCCGAAATAACTACTCGAACAGCAGGAAAAGAACAGCGGTAAAAGTGTGTCCGTGTAGCGGATTTCAGAGAGGGCTTTTTTCTGACAGATAGCGGTTTCTTGCCGGAAGTAGGAGAGGATTGATGCTGCGTTTTTGTTCTGTCGGAAAACAGGATGCTCTAACCTATTCGCGATTCAAGCCACTTATACCGTTATCAACAGCCAACTTGATTCAACATTTAATCCGTATTTGGTATTTTGATGTTACTATACTAATGACGCGGAGAAAGTGTAGGAAACGGAAACTAGCAAAATAAAAGCATTTAGGCCACACACAAAAAACATAAAACACTGGTGAAAAAAGAGGTTTCTTCGGCAACTTGAGCAGCAACCGGAACATGACACCTGGGCCACGTGCAGGCCCCAACAAAACGTAACAACCCCACGAAAAAAAAAACTGAAACAGGGGTGCGTTGAGCCCATTGACAGATAAAGAACCCAGCGTTGCTACCCGATGTGAGTCGAGTGCAGATTTGAGTCGCGCATGCTCAGATTTAAATGGCAAACTGCATGACGTGTCATTGCTTTAACTGTCTATGGTCAAACCCATTTTTCAAGACCTGTTCCTTAGCCATATGATCAGATTTTGGTCGTGTGTACACAATATTTTTGCTTCCATTTTTAGCCCGATGGGGGGTGCACAGGAAATCTGTAACAGCCAATTAACCACTTCCCTAAAAAAAAAACCATAACTATTCTACTTGTGGTTGACAATATGTATTTCTTCTTGTGTAATATTACAAAACAAACAAAACTTATCTTTTAAAAAGTGTTGAAAATGTCTTAATCTGGTATATAACGACACATTTTCTTTGTTATTTTGTTGATATAACACAACCTGTGATATGCCACGATCAGAAATGTTCATGTTACTTCTTTCTTGTGTAATGGTGCTTTTCACTAATAAAGAATGTGCAAATACAGCCTACAGGTGTGCTTATTTTATTCAAACATTTTAAAGAGATGTATACATAGAAAGCAGATCAGCAGAAAATTAGAAATGGTAAAAAATAATGAAATTTGGTTTTAGAATCAAGTAGAAAATGGTGTAAAAACACAGTTTTTAAGTTCAAAACTAGCTTATAGGCATTCACATTAGAGAGGGTCATTTACCCTTACAGCTATATTTCACCTTTCTTTCAAAGGTGCTGGAAAAAGTTGTTTTTTAAACAGTTACATGTCTTTCTGCAACAGAACTCAGTGTTTGAAAAATTTCAATCTGGTTTGAAAGCGCTGGTTTTTGGAATTTTGTCCATTAATATTAACAGTCTGGGGTTAAAAGACACAGTTTCACACCGTTTGACTCAACACATTTATTTTAATACCAAAATCCCATTCATTTAACTTCCATTGTTATATCACAACAAAATCATTGTCAATTCAATCCTTTGTGAAACTTTTTGTGATAACCTTGTAAGGATATTTTAGGTTAGTTTCCATCTTTTTTTTTACATTTTCCAGGATGTTTCCACTATTGGAAACCTGGTTCCAGGGGGGTCCGTGTTGTGTTATCAGGAGACAGCAGGCGGTGCTGCTGCTGCACTCACGGCTGTCCGTCTCTGCTCAGAGTTTAACAGAAGAACTGTTTTCTCATCAGACTTCAGTCATTTTTTTATGTGAGTTTAAATTGAACCGTTTTAAACCTTCTGCTGAATCTAGAAAAATAACTCTAATAAATCATGTTGATTTTAAATTCCAGATTTACATGTCCACTCTGTCTGCTGGCTTCATTTCAATTTTGTCTTATATGTCCATGTAATTCCGGTTTCTGTGATTCAAACCAGTCTGTCACGTCTACACTAAATCACACCAAATGCAGCACAGATCCAGCTGGAGGATCTGTGTTTATTAATTTTAAACCTGTTGTTGATGATTACTGTTGTGGCGTCGCATCAGTAGCAGCTGATTAAAAGTGGATTTTTTCTGAATGAGTTTAATTAAAGACCAGAATCTCAGGGGGACTTCTGAGTGTCTCTGTATTGTTAGAAATGTAATTTTCTCTCTTCAATGAGACAAATACAACTCTTGACATTCAGCCCATTTTCCTCCATCCATTTTAAATCTTACTTGAGTAAAAGCAGGTTCTATCAGCAAAGTGTACTGTAGGTAAACGTATTCGTTGTTCCCGGTAACTGTTTTCCTATATGACCCTTTTTCAAAAGGTTTATATGTCAGAAATTTTGGTTTCTATCAAACTAATTTTCCCAAAAAGTAACGCTCCTCACAAGTTAAATAATCAGTTCACTACTTTCATTGAATTTGGGTGTTTTGGTCAATTTTATAGCATTTGGAGAGAGAGAAAATTGACAGAAGAACATATGATAAAAAATAAATTCAAAAAGACAAATGTCAATAAAATGCCTAAAATGTGAACAAGTGTAAAAAAAAATTTAAAAAAAAAGTGAAAAATGACAAATTCACAAAACGTCAAAAGTGACAAATGTAAAACAAAAAGATTTAAACATTTGGGAAAAAAACTACCTTTTTAAAAGGCTCGGAAAAAGTTGACAAACGTGACTAAAACACTGGGGAAAGACACAACAAGTGTCGAAAAAGACGACCAAAACGTTGATAAATGGATTTTTATTTAAAATTCTGACTCAGAACAAAAAGAAGACAACACAACACAAGCGTTATTAGTTTTAATGTAATAACTAAATGAATAAAGACACAGTAGAGTCATCCCTGAGTTTATGTGTTCAAGACTTTTATTTTGAAGTTTGGCCCGTGACCTTCTCAGGGTCAGGTCACACAGGCGGCGGTCGTCCTCTCCTCCCTCGAGAGGTGGAGCGCAGAGATGGATGAATCCCTCAGGAAGCTCGTCTCCGGCCCGTGACGGATGCTTCTGCTGCTCAGGAGCGAGGCGTCTCGGTGGCGAGGAGGAGTCCGAGGGTGTAGGTAAGGGTTATTTATAGTAACCAAACGATGTGCCCTCGGCTCGGCCCTGTCTATGACACACGATGCCAGCCTCTCCCGCTGTGTCCACTCAGGTGATGTCATCTAAAAATGGACGACGGGCCGAGTGGCGGAGCAGCTGTCCCGGCAGAGCACCGGCCGACCCAGCGACGTAAACTCAGCCCGGCACGAAGAGAACACCAGACCGTCAAACAGAAGGTCAAAAGGTCACAGCACATCAATGAAGTTCAGCCGCAGTATTCACACACATCCAAAAGTTTAAAAAAAAAAACAGGAATTCACAAAACATCCCAGTAGCTTTAAAATCTATGAAAAGGTAGCAGAAGGAAGTCCTTGTACATCATATGGGTTTCTCCAGTTCATTATAAATGCAGCTATAGTTATAATTTACACTCTTTATTACAATTTACACTCTGTTGTTACACACAGGCCTGAAATACACACATACTCAGGTCCTCTACATGCACCAATGGCTGCAACTGCTGAACAGGCGCCCTGAGCGGTTAGGGGGGGGGTTCGGTGCCTTGCTCAAGAGCGTGCCCAGGAGGTGAACTAGCATCTCTCCAGCTACCAGTCCACACTCCATGCATTGGTCTGTACAGGGACTTGAACCTGCGACCCTCTGGTTCCCAACCCAACTCCCTGGAAAATAGAATAGTTACTGCTCAGATGACTGGATCTTCCACGTCCAGTGGAAACCACGTATCTCCAGATGTGTCGATGATGATCTGAAGGATGAAGTCTTGACGTGTTACAGGAAAATTCCCGTTTTTTAGCTAAATACAATCTTTTAAAAGCCTCTCGGATCAGCCGGAAAATACATCGTCACAAAGTTGAAAACAGGGCGGTTTTTCTGACACCATGATAACTTTTTGGATATACGTGGTTCTCACAGGACTACAACCCTACAAACACAGGATGATCTCACAGGACAGCGACGCCACCAACATTATCTCAGAATGGGATGCATCGCTGTAGATAATGGAAGTGAAATGAACATGTCTCCGAAGCACACTGAAGGCGGGTCTGGCTGCTCTACGTAGCAGTCGCTGATGGGACAACTCAGATTGGACAGATGGTCCAGTAGCTGTCTGGGTTTACCCCGCA
>NC_048414.1:2478815-2486825 GCF_013103735.1 Etheostoma cragini | reverse complement strand
GGGGACCACTAAAGGTCTCTAGAAATGGATTAAAGAGCACCATGTCACGGGAAATTAACGTATTTAATTTCCACTGGATTTTTGAAGTTAATGATTCTTGAAATACAAATCTATAAACTAATGATTTTCATTCAAGATTTAGTTATGAAGCAGGGAGCCCCCTAACTCTCGAGTCTGCTATTAGGCTCTGCCACATACTCTACCACCATCAGTTCAGAGGACTCAGTTGTACTTTCTTTTTATTTTTGATAAGAAAAACTTCACAAACCAGGTCTTAAAGTTTAAGATTTTTTAATCTCATTAGTTGTATTTTAACAATTTCACCACAGAGGTTTCTCCTTTATGGAGATTGGTCCAATCGCTCTTTCCTGTTGCCACTGAGCACCTGGAACAAAAACACATTGTCATTTAGTTAAATACAAATTGTGTAGCTGCATATTACCAGTTTTAAGGGTTTAGTCCAAACAATCTGATGGATCATAATTTGGGATTTAATTGAACGGCATTGGTTAAACTTTGTATTATAGTAAACTCTAAATATATACAGTTATCCTTTAAATATTAGAAAACTTAAGGCTGTCGCTCGCCACTCATCTCCTGGCAAAAGTCTGCGAGATGACGTGTAACATGGGCGGAAGTCAAACAGTTTCATCTGCACATTTGACCTTCACTGCAAAGTAGAGCCTGACATTGCACTCCTAATAACCATTTAACAAATTTTGATACAAATTATAAAAAGGTCACCCATGTTGAGAGTGTTTGTGTTGCATAGTTTGTCCAGAGGATGCTCTGGAACATCTGAGTTTTTGGTGAAAAAACGACTTAGTTTCAAATCTCAAGTTTTTATTTATACCCTTCATGTTCCCTGTTCTGACAAAATATTTGATGGGAACTAATATACGGAAAGTCTGTTTAATGAGTTTCTGGATTTTCTTTATACACATTGGTCTTAAAAATTGTCAGTTTAGCTCTAATGCAAAGCTACAAAGTTGGTTAAGTTTGTTTTTAAACTGGTCAGAGAATCCAGCAATACTTATTTATTTTATCTAATCGCCAACTGGTGAACAGATTTAGTATTCTTTCAAAACTAGCCATTAAAATGAGCTTTATTACATTACACATGCATTTCCAGGGTTGTTGGAACATGCATTTTGTAAAACAGTACATTCAGGTTGGCCATGTAGCATGTGTTAACACATGCTGTGGGGGGGGGGGAACTCCCTCAGCTGGTTTTAGACTCTACTCACCTGTTCCAGTCAGGAGACTCTGGCTTTCTGCCCCACAGTTCGTATCACAGCAGGAACAGGCTTGGTTCATGCCACTGGCCTCGGTCCACCTGTCAATCAAAAGCTCTGCCTCTTACAACTGATATGAGGTTTCTCTCAGTATTACAGTTTGATGCTTTCTAAACATGTTGATTTAAGATCCCAAGAATTGTCAGATTTCATGTCAAATTGTTCTGGATTCACCCTTAATGGTCTGAAATGAACTTAAAACTGTTCCTAAATCAAGGTTTTTCACTTTGCGATTAGCATATGCTGACATTTGTAGTGTATGCAGCAGAAAGGATAATGGAGTCGTAGTGTCTCACCCATTGGAGAATGAACAGGCCTTGTTGGTTGCATCAACAGCTGCAGTAGCCACTGTGGCTTTCACACCGCAGGTGATGTAGATCTGAAAAGACAAAGCAAGTTCATCCCAGAAACTAGTTAAAAATCCTTCCAATCAAGCAGAAATCCGGTAGAGTTATGTGGGTGTGTCTCACAGTGCCGCTTTCATCCTGTTGGAACCTGAACGCCTCCAATTCAAACCGCAGTTTGTCGTCCTGGGACCGAGGCAGGAAACGAGAGCTGGAACCCGTCAGCTGACTGTCAAACATGCACCTAAAGGCAACACAGACAAGACAACGAATGCATCATACAGACAGAAGTAGAGTTAAGATTTTAAATGAAGGTGCATGACACAACACTGACCCACTGTTTCCCAGGAAGGCGTAGCGAGGGACGGTGTCGACGGATGGCGACACGGTGGCAACACAGTGGTCCACCGTCACTTTGAGAGGGCTGTGATGGAACTGTTTGACTAGAACTTCAAACTTAAGCACATCTCCCAGCATGAAGTCATCAGATGGACGAGGTGACTGCCAATCATCTGAGACAAAGAAAAAAGGAACAAGTTTTGGGGCTATGGAGATGTTGAAGTTAACCTGTACATTTTTTAAGTTAAGTCCTTTACTCTTCACGGACATTTGGAAGCTGTACCGACTTTTCAAATTAGGATTTCACAATGAAAATCTATAACAATGGATCACATTTATAAATTAAAGCACCAAAATTATTCCAATTAAGTACACGTTGCTACTTCAGTGAAACTTCGAAGCAGAGCTTGTATTTTATACTGTGGTATTGCTACCTTCAGGCAAGTAAAAACTGAAACTAAAAGGTGATATACTTTAACATTCAAGGACCTCGAAAGTGTGAATGAAAGCTCAGATGTGGCTATGAATCACGGGACACACTGTAAGAAGTTATTTAAGAAGTCTGAACCAAGCACCCACCAGTCATGAGTGTGAAGGAGAAATAGAGACTCTCCTCTGTCGCTAAGGTGAAACTGAAGGGACTCCAGGTCGGGTCCACTAGCCCGCTGCTCACATCTTGCTTCCTAAAAATAGGACAAGAATCTGAATACTTCTAAAAGCCATAAGGGTTCAAACATGTGAAATATAAGTAAATGTGTTAAATTATAAGTACTTGTTCAAAAGCAGTATAGTTTTTTTTAATACTTAAGTCAAATAGTTTGAGATATTGCAGAGGTAGATAGTTTGACACATTACTTGCAGTCGTTTACAAAATAAGTCTAATACATTATAATATTCAAATTGTTACTCTCTGCATAAGTACAACGCATTGTGCAACACAAGTACAAAACATTTAAGTACTTAAATCTATTAGCTTCTTAAATCTGACCTGGGATATTGACACTGAATGCTGACTTGGACGTCTCTTGTGCGGACGATTTTACTCCCCCCCAGAGGACTGGGAGTGTAGGACAGAGTGAAGGCGTAGACAAACAAGTCCTCGGACATCTGAAACAGTTTACTGCAGAGTTAGGCCTGAACGCACACATGCTATTAATCTGTACTTTTGACCTTAACACCAATCACTCATTGTAACGAACTCATCTCTGAAGCTTTTTAGCCTCTTTCAGCTCATTTCTGTTTTTAATGGCACATTTACTGCCTGGTTCTCTTTGATAAACCCACTGAGCATCACCTCTCTGCAGCAAACAGTTAAGACACTAGCTGGTGAACATAGTTGAGCACTTAGCAGCTAAAGAGATAGACATTTCTCTCAGTTGGTGGAGACCAAACTGAGAGCTAAAAGAGACCAATGTTGAACTTACAACCATCAAGGACACAAACACAGATCCTGATTCTTAAGTCAACCAAATCTTAAACATTTACAGACATCTGGATGTTAGCAAATCATGTTTGTTGGCTGTACAAACATGAAACTGACCTTCTGGTTTCAACTCAGAAATTTGTTCACATTAAACCCTCACCAGCAGCTCGCTTCCACACCCGTGCAGCTCAGACTCGAAGATCATGACTTGATTGTCTTCCCCAGTGGCTGGACATCCTCCCAGCGAGACGTCGGCAGTCTGGACCGGTACGCCAATCCCCAGCAGGTCTCTCTTGGCCTCCACCCGGACGGAGTTTTCCCCGCAGATGGCGCTGACACTGTCGGCCGCCAACGGAGTCTTCAGCTCAAAGTTTGTAGGGAACCGAGGTTCCTCCTCAGGTGGCGGCGTGGGGAACCTCCAGGCCAAGGGCTCACGGACCAACTGTTTCTCCTGGGGGACAGCTGGGACCAAAGGTATAGATTGTCCATCAGTTTGATTTGCTATGATGTTAATGCCACCAACAGTATGCTTGAAATTTGATTCTCAGCATTGGGAATTGTAAAATTGACTCAGCTTTAATCATTACAGGACAACATCCAGTCAGTCTGAGGTTTCTCTTTTGTAAAAACATGGCTTAATAACACCTCTGAAAAGCAGAATCTGCTTTTGTGTGGCACTCAAACTGGTTTATGTTCCCCAGCCACAGGGGGCAGTGGTGAGCCAACAATGATGCACTTATAAAAGTCACATTTTTAAGCTTCAACAAGCTAAAAACCAGACAGAAAAGCAAAAATCTTCAAGTTTAGAAATGTTTCAAGCCAATACTTAATTTTCCACAATTACAAAAGTCACATTTTATCATCAGGTCCTGAACATTAACACATTACATGCCTTACATTTGCAATATCTAGTTATGGTACAATATATGAAGACTGCATGTCTACTAATGGTGCAGGAGCTGTGATTGGCTGCCCACTGCTCCCTTGAGGGGGGGGGATGGGTTGAATGCAGAGACTTAAATTCACTACATGTATACAGGACAATGAAAGTACCTTTACATTTCAGATTGAGGAACATCATTGAGTCAGTTGATTGAAATAAAGTCACATGTGAAGGCTACATGCCAAGAGAAGATTTTTCCTGCTAGTAACTAAGAAAGGAGAGCAGGAGAGCACCATGGGGATTTGTTTTAGACTAGCACTGCACTCATATTATCTTAGAGAAACATTTCACTTAGACACAAAAACAGGGTTGAAAACACCCTATTCTAGGGTTAACATTAGTTACCCTTTAAACCAACTCATTAATGAAAAAAACTCAGCTTTTTCCATCAGGTATTTAAGTGATATCTGTGGTGTGGATCAGGCCTACCTGCAGGTTCTTGGACTTTAGGCCGGTCCTGTTTGGCTCGCCAGTCTCCAAAATTGTCGGCTCCAGACGGATATTTCCAGTTAAAGTGCTGCGCCGCAGCTAAAGCGCTGCATAACAGAAAAAAGCTGAGTCTGATGAAGTAGTACATGCTGAAGAGTCAACCAACTGTGTTCCTTCTGTTGGTTCAACAACTCTCCAGCGCAGCTTTGTACTTTGTACTGAAGTTTGGCTCCGCCCATTGACATTGACATTTTGGCTCTCCAGCTGTGCCTCGTTCACCTGCATCAACATGCTGCGACTCACCTGAGCTTCATTTAAATCACACACAACTCTTTAAATCACAGTTTCCAAAGAGGCCACATTTACAAAGCACTTTTTTGGGGGGGTTACAAAGAACAAAAAGAACAGATAGAAACAAAAACAAATAAAAGAACGAAAGAAAGAACACTATTTTCACAGATTTTAACTGACGCACCCACACACAGACACACAGACACACAGACAGATACACAGACAGACACACAGACACACAGACAGATACACAGACACACAGACAGATACACAGACACACTAAACAGACACACAGACAGATACACAGACACACTAAACAGACACACAGACAGATACACAGACACACAGACAGATACAGAGACATGCAGACAGATACACAGACACACTAGACAGATACACAGACAAATACACAAACACACAGACAGATACACAGTCATGCAGACAGATACACAGATACAAAGACAGATACAGAGACATGCAGACTGACACACAGACACACAGACAGACCCACAGACAGACACACAGACAGACACACAGACAGACACACAGACAGACACACAGACATGAAGACAATAAAAACAGAGTTCAAAATTCCAATACAAAATAAGAGAAAGGGGATGAAATGTCGTCAATATAGACCAATTTGAACCCAGCTCTAATGGTTGTGCTTTTTAAGATTAAGGCTTTGGTTTATTTTACTCTAATATTTTGTCATTTTAACACTTTACAACCCTGCTGATGTTGTTTTGATCTGTTAGCTGCAGCCATGAGTGCAGAACAAAGGTTTTCGAGTTTAAAGACCCTTTCCGGTCATGTCATGGCGTCTTTAACACACCAGCTTCCTTGTCATTGCTCCTCACAACCGCCTTGAAACGCTTCCAGACCCAAAGGGGGAAGAATAAAGCCGGGGCACCGATGCAACACCCGGGCTTATCGTGGATCAGCCCGGCTCAGCTCGGATCAGCACCCTCAGACCCGGGAAACAGAGGTGGGGGAAGCATTCTGATCCTTTACTGAAGTCAAAGCTCTCTACCACATACGAGTAAAAGTCCTTCATTTAAAACCTTACTCATGTAAAAGGAAAAGTTTGATCAGCAAAATGTACGTGTGCCTTCTCTAAGTACAAGTCTCTCCTCTCAGTGTGATGTTCTCTGTCAGAGTTTCCCTCTTCTATCGGATGTTTCTGGATTAATATTCCTGCTGCGGGAATGTGTATGTTGCATTTAACTGCTGTACATGTTTAAGGTTGTGCTCATTTTATAAACTGTTGGGAAGTTAGATCTACAGCTATGCATCATATTCGTTTGTAGCGTTGCTGTTCTGAACCACGTATCTCTAAGTTTTACAGTAAGAAAGCGCCCTGAAGGAGGAGAATTTCCTCAACACACAGCTAAAGGAACAATTCATCCTTCAGTTCATCACAAAGATTCAACATCAGCACATCTGGAGATACGTGGTTTTCACTGGACAGGAAGGGGGTGAAAAACAGATGACAACAGCAATCTGAAATATATAAAGTTGAGTATATAATACATAATATATAAAGTTTATTTCCTCTCCTTTATGGAGAACAGCTTGGGGTTAACAAACATCACTGGTGTCTTGTCACCGCTGATTTAAACTTAAAACATTTTTTGCCTGCTCGGCTGTTGTGTGGATAATAAAGTTGTTTGTGTTGTAAATCTTGTGTGAATTTAAAATTGAGAGATTATGCACCGGTTTCAAGTTACTGTAACCGATGTTTCATCAAATGTAACTAAAGATACACTTTCACATCTCACAGTCTCACTGAAATCTAATTTACATATATGGCTATAGAACATATTTTTTATGAAATGTGTGTGTGTGTGTGTGTGTTTGTGTGTGTGTGTGTGTGTGTGTGTGTGTGTGTGTGTGCTTGTGTGTTTGTGTCACAGACTAATTAAGGTCCTGATGGGGTTCATCCTGTTAAAATTGTTTATGAATCATTAGAGGCTGAAAAACGAGCTCTCTCTCTGTGTCCTCCACATAAATAATTAGTCCATGCAAGGTCACACACACACACACACACACAAACATACACACACACACACACACACCCACACACACACACACATTCTGGTGTCCTGCTGATGGAGATACTGAAAGAGAATAAGAAGGGGATCAGGGGGAGAGAGGACGTCCAGAGAAAACTCTAATTTAAGTTACATGTACGATATTTATGTGAATATACACATTCTGTAGCCAGAATATATTATAATGGACTATGATTCGTATCCAATGTATTTCCACAGATAGAATATAGATCTATATTTCTCACATTCAGTACATTTTCTTTTTCAATGTTTTGCAAATGGAAAATTGCACATGACTAAATATTACCTGTGCTGAATAGGCTTCAAACCCTAGTAATTCGTTTTGTTCACACATACATTATGTTATGCTTTTTATAGAAATATTAGATTGTTTAATAAATGAAAGTCCCATTTTATTTTATACTTATCATTATATGATGTGTCAACATCTGAAACAACAGTGTAAAATAACTCAAAATTTGATGTCAATTTTCTGTGGGGAAATTAGTAAAATACTAAAAGATACATTAAATATCTGGAAAAAGTAAAAGGCCTACAAACGTATTAATAAAATATCCTTAAAATAAACCCCGGTAAAATAGCTGAATAACATCTTATAGCTCCCAGTTAAATATGTGAAAATGATCACAAAACGACTCAAAGAAACTATGAAATAATCTCGTGTAGTAATGAAAAGTAAATGTTGATCTGTTTAAAGTGTAAGAACTTTGTCTTTAAAGCCCGGACAAGAAGACGGGACACGCCTTGAAACATTTGGTCATTATTATGATTTCTACAGCACGTCTTTATTAGTAATTTAAGAAATTAGTTTTCTTTATTTTGGAACTTAATCTAATGTCATTTAGACATATATATATATATATATATATAT
>NC_048414.1:2473750-2478715 GCF_013103735.1 Etheostoma cragini | reverse complement strand
TCTGCTTGTCTGGCTCCAGTCTTTCTCTGCATTAGCAACAGCTGATATTAACAAACTCTCTATCTGCTAATTTCTTTCATTTATTAACCCTAAAAGCCAGAGGAAAGTGTGTGTGTGTGTGTGTGTATGCGTGTGCGTGTGCCTGCGTGTGAGCGATCCAGTTGTTTAAGTTTAATGTTGTGTTATTTTTTCGCCGACGTGGCTGTTTTTGTCTTTTCTTTCCGGACCACGAAGCAGTTCGTTAATGATGATGATGGCAGCAGGTTTCTGGGACGAAAGAAGAGTTTCTACACGACTAAACTCTGCTGTAATGGAGTCGTTGTTTTTCTTTGTGTTTATGTATAATGTTTGGTAATTTCTGTGCTTTGTGCTGTGTGTGGGGGTTTGTGTGTGTGTGTGTGTGTGTGTGTGCTGTGTGGACAGGTGAGGTCAGAGGTCGTCAGAAGACAAGCGAGCGCTGTTGTGGAATCTGCTGAGCGGCTCACTTCCGGTTTGACCTCTGACCTCCACCATCAATCCCATAATAACACTCCTGCTGACAGATACACACACAGACAGATACACACACAGACAGACAGTTACACACACAGACACAAACACACACAGATAGAAACACACACAGACAGAAACACACACAGACAGAAACACACACATACAGAAACACACAAACAGAAACACACAAACAGAAACACACACAGACAGAAACACACACAGACAGAAACACACAAACAGAAAACACACAGACAGAAACACACACAGAAAGAAACACACACAGACAGAAACAAACACAGACAGAAACACACACAGACAGAAACACACACAGACAGAAACACACACAGACAGATAGAAACACACACAGATAAAAACACACACAGACAGAAACACACAGACAGAAACACACACAGACAGAAACACACACAGACAGAAACACACACAGAAAGAAACACACAGACAGAAACACACACAGAAAGAAACACACACAGAAAGAAACACACACAGATAGAAACACACACAGATAGAAACACACACAGACAGACCCACACACAGACAGAAACACACAGACAGATAGAAACACACACAGACAGACCCACACACAGACAGAAACACACAGACAGACAGAAACACACACAGACAGATAGAAACACACACAGATAAAAACACACACAGACAGAAACACACACAGAAAGAAACACACAGACAGAAACACACACAGAAAGAAACACACACAGACAGAAACACACAGACAGATAGAAACACACACAGACAGAAACACACACAGACAGAAATTTGGTGACAATTTATTTGATAGAAACCCAAATTTCTGATATAAAAACCTTTTGAAAATGTGTTAAATTTGACCCGACAACAACAGGAGGGTTAACAGTAAAATCTCAACTTGGCACCTAATTATAACATATGTGAGTTTGCTAACATTAGCAATAACGTCAGACTGGGAGCTTGGGAAGGTGTGTGTTTGTGTGTGTGTGTGTGTGTGTGTGTGTGTGTGTGTGTGTGTGTGTGTGTGTGTGTGTGTGTGTGTGTGTGTGTGTGTGTGTTTTTGGAGAGGGGTGGAAGCACCATCGTTACTTTCTTGAGCAATCAAATATATCTCATGTTCTGCCTGTTTTGGGATAAACATGCCTAATAAAAGTGCCTAATATTCCTATGCTGAAACAACATGGGCATTATAATTATGATGACTATGATGGTCTTTAATTAGGCTATTTTTGGTGCCCCCTCAGCATTTGCGCGTGATGCTCATGTTGGGAGCTCCGGTGCTGCGTTCAGGGGTTGGCCTCGATGGTTCCTGAGGACACCATTGGTCACCTTTGTAACAGACAAACTTGCAGGTGTGCTTCTGTTAGCGGACCAGAGGGAGAAACTTCCATTTCTTCAGGCGAATCTTTAAACTTGGAACATTTTTCATCCTGCAGGCTCTTCTCTTTCTCCCTCTGAGTCTGTGAATGCAACGATAGGAGGAGGAACATCAATTATATAGTATAACACGTTGTAATTGAGGGCGTAGCTCATTATGCCACATTAGTCTGATATAAATAGTGAGCTATTAGCACTAATTTATTAGAAATCTGCCTCTCATTAAAGAGCTTGAACCCTCATTATCTGCCGGGGCTCCTCGATCCCAGATTGCTGAGAAACAATCAGAAATCATCTTGAGGCCTCTGTCTGTTGGAGCGCATCACTTCACCTGCTAACTGGTTTCTAGATGGAGAGCGTTTATATAGCGCTTAGCTCTAATTCACTCATACACACACACACACACACACACACACACACACACACAGGAAAAACTGGTGTAGGCTAGTGTCTTGCTCAAGGATATGCCAGAAATTTGAAAAACTAAACACTGAAACAAACGCGTTTTTAGACTTGGTTTATGGGGAACATTCGGTTTTATCAACGCATGATGTAAAAACAAGTTGATGGTGAATAACTCATGATGCTTGTGACAAAAAACTGTGGATCGTGTGTGTGTCTCTCTCACTGACACAGACAGGAGAGACAAGACACAAGAGACAAGTCCTTCCCTAATACGCGGTTTGTGCAGCCCCAATTCCTCTCCTGGCGTCTTAGTCTCTCGCCCCCACGCCCCCCCAGGAGATTTGAGCCAAGGAGTTGAGGAAGAAACAGTTAAATTTGGTAAAGTCCCACAGACACAGAACACAAAACAGAGGGAAAAACAAAGGGAAGTATCGGTAACAGTCTACACATCAAAAACTTCCAAAAAATTGCCATTTATTAATACAATAAAACGGTATACTTCTCATGAATCATAAAACAAGCTCTCTGTCTATATATGTATATATTTACGTATATATATATATATATATATATATATATATATATATACTTTATAATTTCACGACTGAAGAGGCCTTGTGCCATAATTTGAAGCGTCTAGCATGAGTCTTTGTCTGCCGATGCAGACAGAGAAGCTACAATTGTTGTTGAGAAACATTGCATAATGTGCAACGTTAATTTAGGCTTCTTTAAGGACACAGATGCACAAGCTTGGTGGTGTTTTGCCTATTATTAACATGTAGGCTACTTTGTTGAATGAAAGGAAGGCTAATATAGCATGATAATAATAATAATAAATCAGTGAGATCATCATCAGTCAAGACTCAGATAATCGCTTACTTAGCCAAACCATTGCAATCATGCAGTGTAGCATGCCTACTTCTGTTATTGTTGTAGTGTATCATCAACAGTTTGTCTACTACTTGGCTCAGTTTAATCAAGGGGCAAAGTGTTGTAAGGGGAGGCTCACAAGCTCATCCTGGTTTGTTAGGTAATTCCTCTACTATGCGACAATAAGTCGCTTGATTATGACACAATCGTTAGCCTATTATTATAGAAATGTCTGCTACGGAGCCATAACGTGAGATACAAGGTAACCTTCACCTGTTTCTTTAGAAATAAACAATGGATAAAAAGAGGGTTTAAACGCTTCAGATGTAAAGTTATTCACTGTGACGTCAAAGTGAATGGAAGTCAATGGGATGCTAACGGCGGGTGATGGCTTGGTAGCATTAAAATGGCGCCATGGGAGCTACGCCCAGAGAGGAGAGGCTGACCCCCCTGGGTGTGCCAGATGGCATGTCCACCCTTGATTAATCATCAAATCCCGTGCAAGTCTCCAAAGGCACCGATTTAAAATAAGAATAAGAAAAATGTTGTTGTAAGAGGCCGACTAGCAGTTGGTGAGAAACCTTTTACGTTTGAAAAAACAAGAAAAATTCCCTCCTAACTGCATTTATGAGTTCTTCTACCAACGTTTTAAAGGGAAACACATGCAATCTGCCCACTTTCCCTTCTTTCTACAAGACATTCAACACAAGAAAAAGGATGAATTCATTCAAAAAGTGTAAATCCATGTTAACGCAGCGGATATTTAGAGAGGCAGGCAGACTCTGCAGATTCAATGTCAGACAATTTCTCTCTTGATGTTGTTGTTGTTGTTGTTGTTGTTGTTGGTAATGATGTTTCCTGTTGTCTGACAGCAGACAGCTGTTCATCTCTGACATCCACAATCCAGTTCTTCATTTCTTCTTCTTCTTCTTCCCCCCCCGGTCCTCTCTGAGCAGGACGTCTCATCCGTCAGCGGCTCACACCTGCGTCAGAACAATAATGTCCCTGCCAGGCGGGACGGACAGCCGAGGCGAGGCGCTGACAGATTGAAGGTGGAGCGGCGGAGACGAACGTTGACACTTCCATCAGAAGTCTTCTCCCCATGCCCGGAGACGCTGCGTCCTCCACCTGCAATAAACCACCTCAGCCGTCCGGACGGCTCTTCAAGGCCTCGGCTGTGATTGCAGGACGGCGTCGTTCGCTGAGAACTCACAAACACTTCAACTCTAAGATTTATGGGCTCAGAGAGTTTCTATTCCACTTTAAAATGCGCTGTCTCCGGGTCAGAAAGTGACTGCCGACGGGAAAGAACTTAGAAAACATATTTTTCTGTTTTCTTAACTCTTGATAGGGTCAGGATTAACTCCTAGAGCAACCCGGTTGCAACCTACAGAACACATGGAGTCTGGTTCTAAAAGAAGATATCTGTGACAGCTCCACTGTGTCTTAGTTTTTTACATTGTGGGTAAATAGGTCGAGATAGTCAACGCTACGAATACGTCTTTGGAATAAACTGCAAACTGATTGTCTCATTGACGACTGAGAGCTTTTTTCCGTCTTCCATAACTCTCTAACGCAATGTTTCCCAAACATAGGGTCGGGACCCAAAATGGGTCACGGACCCGTTTTATTGGGTCGCCAATTGGCAGAGAACAGACTAAATGCTCGGCATGACCTCAGCATGACCTCAGAATGACACTTTCAAAAACCGAACCTAGACTAGATCAGCTGGTTGAGATCTTCAACCAGACACACACATCTCATTAAATTCAAGTCAGCATTATTTAAACAAACCTTGGTGTCGGTACTGAGGGA
>NC_048414.1:2470581-2473650 GCF_013103735.1 Etheostoma cragini | reverse complement strand
TAGTGCAGTATTAGTGTAGTATAATATATAGCATAGTGGAGTATTAGTATAGTATAATATATAGCATAGTGCAGTATTAGTATAGTATAATATATAGTATAGTGCAGTATTAGTGTAGTATAATATATAGCATAGTGCAGTATTAGTGTAGTATAATATATAGCATAGTGCAGTATTAGTGTAGTATAATATATAGCATAGTGCAGTATTAGTGTAGTATAATATATATAGTATAGTGCAGTATTGTGGTGTCTCAGAGTCTAATTAGCACCCAGCGATGAAGCGTTAATAAGTTTAATCGTCCTTCCTTTTGTCCCTCTTCAGGCACCGTAGTGCTGCAGTGAGGGGGTGCACGGCACAGCACCTCCACCAGCTGGCAGACCTCATGGGGGGGGACCAGGTCTTCGCAGCAGGGAAGGTCTTCGCTGAGCGTGTCCTCGCTGCTGTCAGTAGGATGGCGGTGGACGCTGCACCGGGAGTCAGGTGGGTTACCAGGGTTGCATGGTCACATGGTTTGGGGTTAATGTTCACTGTGCTGCCGCTACACCACATGGATGGATTACATTAGATTAGATTAGATTAGATAGATAATACTTTACTCATCCCACAATGGGGAGATTCCCTTGTTCCAGCAGCATTTTCTACTGTAAAAAAACAACAACAAACAAACAACAGACAACGCGCAAAAGTAGGCTGAATGAATGTAAAGTGGCAAAATGTAAAGATTAACATCTTTATAATAAAGATGTTAATTAAAGTTAGGTGGCCATAGTAAAAAAATATTACAATGTAAGTGAATCAGTGATGTGAAATTAAATAGAATAATGTGTAATTAAATAATTTAGCAACAGTAAGTAACCATAGTGTAGATGACATTGAGTTTTACCATAGTTTAACCCTCGAGTTGTCTTCCTGTCAAAACTGAATATCAACAATTTTTATCAATGTTTTTAACTTTTTCTTATGTTTTTGTTCAATTTTGAATCCCTTTTGACATGTTTGACACTTTGATGTTTTCAACACTACGTAACACTAACTTATTAACTTTAGTTTGACAGTTATTTTTGGAATTTATGGTTAATTAACCTCCTTTATAGAAAATTATACCTAATGTTTGAGTTAGAAAAATTTAGGAATTAGGAATTATTTACACTAAAAATTAAAGGAATGGATGTTGATGATAATCACATCAATTTTGACTCATTATTATTTCAAAACCACTTCAGTTTTTCTTCTTCAAGTGCTTTAAAATTGAATAAGGCGCCCTAAGATGAATGAAAGTAGAGATTTGTACTTGCCAAAGAGCGTTGTGTGGAATCAATCATGTTATTTTGGGGAATTAAAAAGAACATTGATATAGGACAACGGGTCAATTGGACTCGAGGACAACTTGAGGGATTAATAAACACTCTGAATGGAGAACTATAAATACAGACAATAAAAATATAACTTGGAGCCATGGTGAGTGGTGAGTAGTAGAAACAGGAAGAGAAACTACAACCTTATCAGGTGGTGCAGGTGTTGTGGAGGCTGACAGCGGCCGGGATGAACCACCTGCTAAATGAGAAGTGTCTTTGTGAACAGGCACCACGGACAGATGATGCTCCAGGGACTCGCCCCCCAGACGGAGTTCATGGCCATGTGGGAAAAGATCGTCCCGGCCAAAGACAGAGGTCCCTTGCAGAAGATCCTGAGGAACGTTCGGTAGTAGAAGCGGAGGCGGAGGAGAGACCGGAGGACATCTGGACAACATCTTGATCTTTAGGCTGGTATGGAGGTGCAGGGGTGAGCGCTGTTACCTCACAGGTAGAAGGTCTGGAGTAAGAACCTGGCAACCAGCCGGGTCTTTCTGGGTGGAGGGTCTCCCCGTGCCAGGATGCCCGTGGGCCCACATCGGCAGATTTGGTTAATTAGAGACTCTAAATCAGAGGTTGTCAATCTTCTTTTCAGCCAAGGACAAATCAAGAGAAAAGGGCTAAGATGAAGTTCATTTCAATTAACAATTAATTTACATTGGTGATGTAGCCATCCACAGATACAGTTAAGGATTCACACGGCGTTCCACATGTATGTTCAGATCACACGTGATGTAGAAATAACATGAATATCCATCCAACCATCTCCATCCATCCAGCCCAGTTTAATACGCAACTCAGTTGTATACAATACATGTAGTAGGGTGACCCTGCTCCATCTCTCTTCAGCTAAGAGGTCCTTGGTCTAGAAAAACATTGGAGACCCTGGTCTACGGTACATGGGCCGGTCTGTGAGAGACCAGCAGCTTTTCCAAAATGTACCCCGGACAAGTCCTCAGTCTATCACAGGGCTTAAAGTTAACTGGGATAAGCCAACAGTAATAATAACAATAATAATAATAATAATAATAAATATGCTATGTATTTAATACCACTTAAAGTATTTGAGCATTTGATCCTGTCTGTTCTTGTTATTAATTAACCCCCGCGTTGTCTCCCCGACATTAAAGATTAAATATCAACACTTTTGTTGACGCTTTTCATCGATGTTTTTAACTTTTTCTTATGTTTTGATCTTTTTTTTCAACACTTTTGCCACTTTTTTTGACGTTTTCAACACTACGTAACACTAACTTATTAACTTTAGTTGTGCAGTTACTTTTGGAATTTATGATTAATAAACCTCATTTATAGGAAATTATACCTAATGTTTGAGTTAGAAAAGCAGAAATTAGGAATTATTTAGACTAAAATTAAAAGAATAGATGTTGATCATAATCACAGACTGGAATATGTCAACTTTTACTCAATACTATTTAAAAAACACTTCCATTTGTTTTCAAAATGCTATAAAATTGAATAAGACGCCCCCAAAATTAATGAAAGTAGAGATGTGTACTTGCCACAGAGCGTTGTGTGGAATCAATCATGTTATTTTGGGGAATTAAAAAGAACATTGATGTAACGAGTCAATATGACCCGAGGACAACATCAGGGTTCAGGGTCTTGATTGGGGTTCAACACACTGCTCATTCAAGCAGCTGTAAGTTTTGTTTTTGGGGGATGCGGGGGGGGGGGGGGGGGGGGGGGGGGG
>NC_048414.1:2465845-2470481 GCF_013103735.1 Etheostoma cragini | reverse complement strand
AATACTGCACTATACTATATATTATACTACACTAATACTGCACTATACTATATATTATACTACACTAATACTGCACTACACTATGTATTATACTACACTAATACTGCACTATACTATATATTATACTACACTAATACTGCACTACACTATGTATTATACTATACTAATACTGCACTATACTATATATTATACTATACTAATACTGCACTAATACAACCTGCCGATACCTTCATCTACATATTTATCATTATTATTTAAACAGCTCCACATTTTTGTATTCCCATCTTGTATATATTCAAATATTTGTTCTTGTATTTTATCCTTTTATTATTTCATGTAGATTGTATCCTAGTATTTCATTTATATTTATATTCTGTGTTGTGTGACTGATTCTGCTGCTGTAACACTTATTTCCCATTATATTGGGATCAATATCTATCTATCTAACTATCTATCTATCTATCTATCTATCCATCTTTCTATGTATCCATCTATCTATCTATCTATCGATCTATCCATCTATCTATCCATCCATCTATCTATCTATCTATCTATCTATCTATCTATCTATCTATCTATCCATCCATCCATCTATCTATCTATCTATCTATCTATCTATCTATCTATCTATCTATCTATCTATCGATCTATCCATCTATCTATCCATCCATCTATCTATCTATCTATCTATCTATCTATCTATATATCTATCTATCTATCTATCTATCTATCTATCTATCTATCTATCTATCTATCTATCTATCTATCTATCTATCTATCTATCCATCCATCTATCTATCTATCTATACATCTATCTATCTATCCATCCATCTATCTCTCTATCTAACAACAGGAGAATGTAGACTATGTTTTATTTCCTTTACTTCAGATGCTCCTGATACCCGTCCCACTAGATTTTGATGAAGTCCTCTTCTCTTACCTCAGCCCTGTGTTGAGGAGAGCGGGCAGTATTCTCCCGGGGCTGCAGCCCTCCACCAGCGCTTCCAGGGCCAGGTGAGCCTGATCTAGAATAAAGACGTTGGTGGTCTGGGCGAACTTCAGCAGCAGGACGGGGCCGGTCCACTCGGCCTCGGGGTCCATGGCCCTCCCCAGGTGAACGTGGAGCTTTGCCACGGTGGCCATCGCAGCACAGGCCACACCAGAGCGCAAGTTATTCACCTAGATAATAGAGAAAAGAATAGATTAGAATAAAAAGCCTTTATTGTCATTATACACAATTGCAGCACCTGTGCAATGAGATTGCGCAATGAGATTGCACAGGTGCACCGAGGTAATTGGTGTTACATTACCTCTTCTTCACCAGAGAAACAATGAGGAACATGTCTACAATACTTCTTCTGCACCAGAAAAACAATGAGGAACATGTCTACAATACTTCTTCTGCACCAGAAAAACAATGAGGAACATGTCTACAATACTTCTTCTGCACCAGAAAAACAAAGAGGAACATGTCTACAATTCCTCTTCTGCACCAGAGAAACAATGAGGAACATGTCTACAATACCTCTTCTGCACCACAGAAACAAAGAGGAACATGTCTACAATACCTCTTCTGGACCAGAGAAACAAAGAGGAACATGTCTACAATACCTCTTCTGCACCAGAGAAACAAAGAGGAACATGTCTACAATTCCTCTTCTGGACCAGAGAAACAAAGAGGAACATGTCTACAATACCTCTTCTGCACCAGAGAAACAAAGAGGAACATTTCTACAATACCTCTTCTGCACCAGAGAAACAAAGAGGAACATTTCTACAATACCTCTTCTGGACCAGAGAAACAAAGAGGAACATTTCTACAATACCTCTTCTGCACCAGAGAAACAAAGAGGAACATGTCTACAATACCTCTTCTGCACCAGAGAAACAAAGAGGAACATGTCTACGATACCTCTTCTGCGAGGACCAGGCAGACTTCGTGCAGTTTGGTCTGCAGTAACGCCGGGTGGTGTTGCACCAGAGCTCGAACCGTCTTCAGTGCGTCCAGTTTCTTCTCCCTGTGATCAAACGCTGGTTATTCTCTGTCAAATCTATTTGTAAAGACTACACTGAACTACTGTGATATTTATGTCCTACCAGTCGTCAGAGGACAGCTGTGTGAGGGACAGGGACAGTTTCTCTGCAGGTTTGCTGAAGGGCTGGAGGTCTTCTTCTGCCCCGACAGCCTTTGCCCGGAGCTTTGTCCCACGGCGAGGTCCTTTTCGGTTGGGTGGGGCAGCTTTGGATGGAGGTGCTGGTGCCTTGGGGGCCAACGCCGGGGTCCTACTGGGGGGTGCTGGTTGGTGACTAACCCTAACCCGGGAAGGACCCTGGTCGGGCTGGATCATCTCAACAGTCCCAAGGTCCTCTGATGTACTTCTTGAAGACTGGAGCTTTCTCTTCGCTGCCTTCTTGCCTGTTCAAATTGACAGCAAAATAATGATCAATCAGTCAATCAATCAATCAAAACGTATTTATATAGCACTCTACAGCAACCAGCAGGTATCCAAAGTGCTTCACATCAGAAACCAAGAGTAAAACACACATCATACAATGGAAAAGAAGAACATAGAAAACAGTAAAATCAGAAGAAAAGGTTACAAAGAAACTTTTCTAACTCAAACATTAGGTATAATTTCCTATAAATGAGGTTTATTGACCAAACATTCCACAAATAACTGTAAAACTAACGTTAATAAGCTAGTCTTACGTAGTGTTGAAAACGTCAAAAAGTTGCAAACCTTGAAAAAAAAATCGTTAAAAGTGTTGAAAAAGCAACAAAAATGTAAGAAAAAGTTAAAAACATCGATAAAAAGCCTCAACAAAAGTGTTGATTTTCAAAGTTGAGGGGAAGACGACACAAGGGTTATCGTACCTGCTCCACCACGCTTCGCCACCGGGATACAAGACGGTCTCGTGCCGGCTCTGGGAGGAGGAGTAGGGGGGAACGAGAGGAGTGAATTGTCCCTCAGCTCAGTGGGGGTGTGGAGGTCCACCGAGCTGAGGGGGGAGTCTGGACTCGGGCTCCTGGTTGCATCTCTCAGCTTGGCGATCTTACAGGCGACGATTGCCATCTGAGAGCCCAGACGCAGCTTCTTCTCCAAGAAAGGCTCGTCTTCTAACAACGTCCGTTTGGTGGTGGACGTCCAACCCCTGTGGTCCTCCTCTGCCATGGGCCGGGTCCTCCTCCCTGGAAGGGAGCATCTAGGGCTCCTTCTGGGAGACGCTGGAGGCTGAGGTAAGTGGGGGGTGTGCTGCTGGATGGAGAGTCCCATCCTCTCCAGAACAGCGTTGCTGCAGGCTCTCTGGGTCTCACACAGCTTCTCTGCATGGCGGAGGGCTGCAGCTAACTCAGCCGTCTCAGCTCTCTCCACGTCCCGGATCCGGGAATGACGGCTGGAACCACCAGCTTCTTCTTCTTGGTGGCTTTCTAGTGTCTGGAAAAAAAACATATTGTTTGTTTGTTGTTATTTGTGTTCTTAACTTTTGGACTTTGATGATGTGATTAGCTCCGAAATGGAAATGCTATTTCTGACGCTACACTGTAAATAATGGCTGTGAAATCTTCAGTTATGTAGCCTACTTTATATTCACAGTAACACTACTGTGTATGATTTTACAGTAAGATGCTGTGAAATTACATCAAAACCTTGTCGACATGACAACATCACAGTAGTCTAAGTATTACAGTCAAACTCACAGTAGTCTAAGTATTACAGTCGAAATCACAGTAGTCTAAGTATTACTGTTGAAATCACAGTAGTCTAAGGATTGCTGTAATTACTTTTGCAAATACACATCTCTACTTTCATAAATTTTTGGGCATCTTGTTCAATTTTATAGCAGTTGAATTTAATTTTTTTTCTTTAATTTTAGTCTAAATAATTCCTAATTTCTGCTTTTCAAAGTAAAAACATTAGGTATAATTTCCTATAAATGAGGTTTATTGAACATAAACCGTAAAACTAAAGTCAATAAGTTAGTGTTACATAGTGTTAAACGTCAAATAAAGTGACAAACATAAAAAACAACAACGTCAAAACTGTTAAAAAATGGGACAAAAACGTAGTTAAAGTAGTTAAAGTTAAAACATTGATAAAAAGCATTGGATTTCAATTTTGACGGGAAGTCAACACATGGGTCAATATCTTCTCTTTGAGCTGAAATCAGCTGCTTGGAATGACTAATATTTTGTTTAATGGTAAATATTCTGCAAAGATTTTCAATATATTTCAACATGGTGAATACAGAACTGCACATTTGCTTCAATGCATTTTGAATGTGTTTGAAAACAGCGTGTTAGCACTGGAACAACGTGCTGCAGATACATAAGTATTTTCCAGGTGGTTTTGACATTTAGTGACTTTAGTTTTGACCAATGCAGGTTAGTGATTTAAATTAAAAACTGTATTCATCTCTCCAACTATCTATCACCCCTCAGAAAAAGGTAACTTACATCAATGTCTTCCTTGGTGTTCATCTTCGTCTGACACCGTTGCATGAAGGCCTTGAACGTCTCACGAAAAGCCATGATGATCCAAAAAATGCTCACGAAAGTGTCAAGAAATGGCAGAACCAACAAGTGGTGGTGTCTCTGAGTAGGATCAGTGTGTGACTGACTGGTTCTGGACCCCCC
>NC_048414.1:2452214-2465835 GCF_013103735.1 Etheostoma cragini | reverse complement strand
CCCTATTTATAGATGACCCTGTTCTCAGTGATGTCACAGTAGAACCATGGAACATTCCATGGAATCATATGCAAATGAGCTTCTTTATGACTTCTTTAAAATGTTCCTATTGCTTCTATCACTGTCCTTTTTATGCATTTGTGCGATAGACCAGTGGTTCTCAACCTGGGGGTCGGGACCCCCAAAGTGGGTCGCAAGATCATTTCTGGGGGGGTCGCCACACGGTTGGGAAGAAATAAAGAGATGACATATTTTAGACTTGATGAGTGTTTTTTTTACATGAATGTGTGAAGTTTGGTAGATTTCATCTCTTATATTCAGAGCTTCATTTGGAAATCGGTCCCTGAACTCAAAAAGTGGACTGTTGAGGTCGGGGGGAAGGGGGGGGAAATGTCACAAACGCATCAAAAACCCTCAGAGCCTGGAGCCCACTGGACAAGCCTCGGTGGTAGCTACTAAAAGTAAAACACAGCAAAGCTGTTTGTGTATTAATCAGAAAATTCACAATAATCACTTAAAATCAGCAGGGGGAGGCACGTAGAAACAGCAGTTTACATCGGTTTGCCATATGAATCAGGTATGGATATCGTACGGTATAAATGGCGTCATAGCGGGATCCAAAATGGGACAAAACCCTTGAATGGGGAACTATTCGCGCAGGTGTTTCCTTAACCTCTGCCATAGTTCAGGTTCAGTGTGTTGTTTTTTAGAAAACAGAACTCGTGCGTCGTGCATGACTTTGTCATATTACCTTAGTAACTTAACAACAAAACTAGGAAACACACAATGGCCCCGTTCTGCTGATGTCTTTGTTGTCTCCCTGTCCCTACAGAAGGTTTTGTATCCAGCCTAGAAGCCCAGAGTCTTTCGGGGTCATTGTGCTATTAATCCGTACTGTTACGTGCACATCTGGCCCCCCACCCCCCGACACTGTTTCGCTTTGGGTTCCACTTTCGTTCTCCCTGGGACGTTGGGGCTGACTTGGACCCCGTTGCAACTGCTTGAAGTTCTAGTTTTATAAAAAACGTTTTTTTTGGCTCAATGGTGCAATCACTTCCCGCTGCCTCAAGATAGCAATACGCCCAGAATGCACCTGAACACACCTCCCTGCAAGACCAGCACGCCCAGAAAGCACCTGAACACACCTCCCTGTAAGACCAGCATGCCCAGAAAGCACCTGAACACAACTCCCTGTAAGACCAGCACGCCCAGAAAGCACCTGAACACACCTCCCTGTAAGACCAGCACGCCCAGAAAGCACCTGAACACACCTCCCTGTAAGACCAGCATGCCCAGAAAGCACCTGAACACAACTCCCTGTAAGACCAGCACGCCCAGAAAGCACCTGAACACACCTCCCTGTAAGACCAGCACGCCCAGAATGCACCTGAACACACCTCCCTGTAAGACCAGCACGCCCAGAAAGCACCTGAACAGACCTCCTTGTAAGACCAGCAAACGACGTTGGCGCCGAAAGGTCCTAAATTAGAAAAGACACTTGAACGGGCTTTGTGCCGCACTGCAACCGTGGTTTTAATTTCCCAATGTGCGTCGGTCACTGTCATGCTCGAAAGCATTACTGAGAACAAAATTTAGTTATAAGTGAACGTAATTTTTTAGGATACAAGGCTGTTGAAAAAACATATCTCAATTTTATTTCATTTTCCCAAATCTTAATTTTTTTTGTTATTGTGCACTCAAATTCCTTCAAATCTCCAATCAAAATGCTGTTTTTTTAATTTTAAGAAGGGCTTTTTATCTCTTTTTGCAAATTGTAACTGACATCCTGACAGCAATGTTACTGTTAGACGACAACAAGATGAACTAAATGGAGCGAATCAGGACCATTTTATCTGTTTGTGAACTTTATGAATTTTACCAGCCATCACTGAGATGCTTAATATTCAGATCAGCTTCCTGTCCTTCATTAGAGTGACCAGTCACCCTGATGAAGGACAGGTAGTCGAAGACATTTTGAAAGCCCGGTGTGATGGAGGAGAGTGTATTGAGGATCACACTCATCTTCATCCCGCTGAGTCTGCGTCCTCAAAGTCAGAAGTCAGACAGACAACAATTGGACGTCTCACCTCTGCTGAAGTAATGAGCTCATTCCAGTTGACCGACTCACCTGCAAACTTTCAGCAGAGTGTAATTTCATAGTAAATATCGATTCATCCGCTGAGAAAACTCAAACTCCTTCAGTCAGCTCAAAGTTCACTCCCAATTTTCAGAAACGCTGAGGCGCTCGAACACACAACAAACTGCAGTGTTAAAAACTTCTCCTGAGATTTTTTTTGATAATCTGACCAGAAGATGTGGAACAAAATTCTTTCCAGAATCTTCCAGAGTTTTTAAAAGGAAGCAACATGTTTTCAGACTACTTCGCTCGGAGGTTTAACACTAGTGTTCAACATCTTACGCTGGTGATTACACTGAGGTGCGTTTTATGGCCTGCTGGGACGAACGGCCGCTGCAGGACGGACTCATAAATCGCTCGTATTAATGCCCCCCTCCATAAAACTGATGCGTTTCCTGTTGCCTGACTGGATGACGAGCATCGTAAATATCAGCAGACGCTGTTCCGGCTGATGGCTTTATCCAGGACGAGAAGGACAACACCCGCACACACACAGAACTGCATCTGGACATTAGATTCTCCAACGTTTTAAACTACGTTTTTATGTAATTTGGTGCTTGCCTGACACTTAAGGTAAAGATTAAAGATAGTGTTGTGTTTCCGTTGTGGTCTTTGTCTTTTGTCTTCAATCTGTTTTCAGCCTTATGGAAAACTTTTATAATATCAATAAGCACCACGGCTTCGTCCTGTGCCAACACGATTGGGTTTTAATTAAAGAAATGCCAATTAACCAGAGCACATTTTTCTCCCATTCCACAATCTTGCATGGACTAACCAGACCCTCCTCTGCGGCGCTGTGGAGGGAGGTCTGGCACAGCGAGACTAGATCTTTACAAGCAGTGCACAAGAGGTTAATTGCCCAGCAGCCTGTTTTTTACAACTGACGAATCTGGTCATGATTGTTTCTGTGGCTTCAACAATTCTTTTATGAGACTTTTAACAAGGAGGTGAAGTGAGGCCCGACTGTTAACGCTACTGATTCAGACAGTCCTGTGATGACGGGCATTCATCGTGGTCGGTTTACTCTGTAGATTAAAGATTTGTTGACATTGAGAAGTGAACATCTGTGGTCCTGAAATCCTGCAGCCTCACACGCTGCTCACATTACAGTTGATCTTACTGCATGTTGTTGTGCATAAGAAATCAGTGCACACACATTTTATAGGTCAGGGATCTGTGTGTGTGTGTGTGTGTGTGTGTGTGCCATTGTGCAGGGTCAGTCGGGCCTGTGCAAAATCTCGCACTGGGGCCATTATTACGAGCCCAAAACTTCTCCAAAATAAACAACAGGACACATTGAAGTGTTTTGGGATTATCCATTCAAGTTCGTTGAAATCTATTAACAATCTGTTGGAAAGCCTACTTTTTTTTGGGGGGGGTTGGAACACAACAGGATGTCACAGCTGTTATTAGTTTTATTTATTTTAGCAGGTAATAATCCCATTTAGATTCAGAATCTCCTCTTCAAGGGAGTCCTGGCCAAGACATCAGTATATTAGATCTATATTAAAGACTTTAGGCCTTGCTGACACAAAGTTACAGAGGCTAGAATTAAAGTTTTTTGTTTCTCCATGCATCTGTAAAATGATTAAAGTACACTGCTGTAAACACATGGTGAGAAACAGACAACACAAGACCATATGTACATGACTCAGCTTGCTACAGAAAAAAATCCAGAAGCCAAATGACTCAAAAATGTATTGTATACGAAACTTTTTCTATAAATACTGTGTGTCTAAAATGAGTTTGACACCCCTGCACAGTAAAGATTACACTTGTTATTTCGCTCATATAGCTGGATGTCGTTTTTGCCTTAACTGCCTTAATTTCTCTCCAATGGCAGAAAACAACAATATACAGACTTTCTGTGAATTCTGATAGTTGGTTAAATTAGAGTTTCAGCTCTGGTTTTAACAGGTTCAATAAATAATAATGATCTTTTTTCATTCATTAAGGGACAACCAGCTCTGTGTTTCTCTCTCTGCGGCGGTCCCATCATCATCTCGTCCTCCTCGCCGCTGTGTCGTCGTCCTCTGGTCCTGACTTTGCCCGAGGCGTCTGTCCGTGCCGACGTCTCTCAGCCAGCTGACGACCTGTCGGCAGGACGTCCGTGATTGGCTGAGACGTGCGAGTGTGCAGCTCCTGCTGGAGACATTAACCTCGGAGTCAGCAACGAGTGACGGACACAGGATGTGATGTCATGTGAACACCTCCTGTTGATCAAACATCACCTGACTGGTGTCAGCTGAGGACGCCGCCATTAAACACTCCGTCTGTTTCCCATCATCCTCTGTGTCTCATCTGTGTTTTATGTGGCGTTAACAGGCCAGGTTTCCCTAACGAGCAAACGGACATGGACCACCTCCGCCAACCACGTGCTCCACCAACCGCCTGTCGGCAGAGCATGAATCAAACAGCGCTCTCTTTTTTTAACTGTCCACATAAAAAAGGAATAGCTGACTCCGCTGTGAGAATAATCTTTACATCAGTAAGCAGTTTGAACACACCTTCAATAGTATCTGGATCAGGGACACATTCCCAGCAATGGAAGGGACACAGCGGTCTCCATCAGATAAATAATCAGATGCTCACTTATTAATCAGAGTACGTTCATATCGTAACACAGTTGCAGCATTAGCATTTACCACATACAAATGATAAAACATAACATATACGAAAAATGTATAACAGAACACCCAAGTTCTCAAGTCTGCCCAGAACTACCTAATGCGTCTTGTATTTTTGGTGTAGCTCATGTATTGGCTTACGTTCTGTTAAAATATCTGTTATAAATGATCTATTACTGTTTTCAGTTAATCTGAAGATTGACTTCTTACCTTTTAAACGGTACATAGTTTTAACTCTTTACTTTTACTTTACAAAAGCCGGCTGAAGTACACTATCGCAGGTAGATGTCACTGGGTTCCCTGGTCCAATGGGAATCCAGGACCTCCTTGCGTGCACCTACATGTGATTTGGTGGGTGCTGCTTGTACTTTTGTGTTTGTTGATTCTCTGAAGAAGGAGGCTTGGGTCCAATGGAAGGTTAACACAAAGATTTATTAAACAAAAATTATAAGACAAAGGACAAAGGATTACGCTGCAGAGGGGTTGAAATAGTTGTTTCACCCAAATGTTTTACATCTATTTTGGCCCTAAAATCTCATATCCCTATCTCCTATATTCCTTCTACTCCAGGGGCGGCTACTTTTTACCCTTGTGAGTAAAACCCGTCCTAATTGGCCCTTCGTTGGCATGGTCACATGTAGCACTAGTCTTGTTTGTTGCTTCGCTGTCCAATGAGGAAGTACATGCTCCTGTACTCCTTTGAGATCTCTGTTTAATATCAGGTTTAATTTCGTTTAAGTCCTTGTTAGGACCGAGTAAAGGAAAATTAAACCAGTATTCATGATGTATTATATCTTTTGGCATTCTTTTGTATAGTATCTTTTTTTTTTTGGTCTGATCTTATTTGAATTTACTTGCCTTGTGGAATCTTTTTCTATCTTTAGTCAATGTGCTTTTCTTTGCCATTAACTCTTTTTTTACTTGACTCAAAGATCCGGCACAAGAATGTGCACAGACTGTTTTGGTGAATGCACAAATGGCAAATAATAGTCTTGAATCTTGAAATAAGGAGAGTGCCTGTAGTCTGCGCTGTTAGGCTGGGCAGTATTTTGTTTTCTCTTATGTTTCCCTCTTGTGCATCTGTACTTGTTGGTCTGTTAGTGGGCGGCACCTTTGGTCTGGGCTTCTGACACACCTGCCGATCATTGCCAATCAACACACCTGCAATTCTATTCCAATCAACACACCTGTCAGCCTTTTTCTATCAACCTTCCTGCTTAAAGACTCCTTAGCTTCATCTCATGTTGCTGATTTGGTAGCTCTTCGGTCCTCAGCTGAACTGGAAATGTTCCACCCGAGGGGGTAGGCCTCTCCTCTCTAAACATAGCTCTTATGGCGCCATTTTGATGCTACCAAGCATCACCTACTGTTAGCATCCCATTGACTGCCATTCCTTTTGGCGCCACTTTGACAGTGAATAACTTTCTGAAGCGTTTAAAGACTCTACTTGTCTGTTTTGTCTATTTCTAAAGCAACACAACAATGTATAAAAGGCTCTATTATCTTGTAGCTCTCGTTATGGCTCTGTAGCAGACATTTTTGTAAAAGTAGGCTAAAGATGGGTTCATAACCACGTGACTTACTGTCGCACAGTAGAGGAATCACCGTGTAGTACGGGGTAAGCTCACAGACAGTTTGGACTTCCATTAGCTGTTTAGGTTTAATTACTAATGTTAACTAGCATGTTAACAACAATTAGCCGCTGTCCATGTTATCTCCTAACATATACGCTTTCCGTCTCTGCTGATTGGGAATGATTGAGATTTCTCTTGCACAGCTACCAGAAGACTTACAACTTTCAAACACTAGCTCAAGTCACATCTACGTCATCAAGCTTAGTTGGAAGCTGTGCGGTAACGCTCAGCCATCACTGGAAAAGTGCTTCTAAATATCCTTCACTGGTCTCAGTCCAGAGCAATGGGATCTGTTGTTCCATTTCTTTAACTGTCTGTGGTTATATCCCAATTCTGTGAAAGCTCTTATTGCTGCCGCAATGTGCAGGCAGGCCGTGCACCTGGAGGAGTTGCTAACTCCGCCCAAACATCTGACGAATCCATGTGATGCTTCAGAGGAAAAGATGTCTCATCCCTCTAAAACACAATTTGCTAAATGCTTCTATGCTCGTGTGATTTCTTCGAGAAAGGGAGGCAAGTGGAAGACTCAAGGAGGAAATTTAAGCAACACAGTTCGTGGACTTTGTTTCCAATAAAAAACTGTTTGATTTTCTGTGTCAGAGAATTTCAACCACACCATCTGTCACCTGGATCTCAAAACCAGTTCACCTGACTACACCTTGCTCCATTCTGTTAGTCCTGAACCTTCAGTTCTGGACTAAACTTCACCTCTATAAAACATTTACCTTTTAATCATCCGTCTGTTTTGAGCTGTAGGCGCCTTTGGCTCCAACTACAAAATGTAACAAAAGATGCAAAGAGATGAAAAAGAGCCTTTTGAGGCTCTGTAATGTTGTCACAAAATGTCCACAGGCCAGCTCAGTGTGTCATGAAACCAAGTTGAGTCTCAAACTGCTGATCCAGACCGAGAACAGGACCTGGACTCATTGAACCGTCTCCCCGCCAGCCTGTAATCCTCTTGATGAAGTTGTTTTTTCTCTCAGTGGATTTTCCTTATCTCCTGATGCAGCTGATGTCGCTGTGATAGGCCTCGTCATTATTCTCAGAATCACTCTGCCTGCAAAGCGTCGCCGGGGTGACGGTGACCTTGCCAACAGGTCTCCTGTACGAAGCACTAATGAGCAAAGAGTTTGGGAGGAAGGAAACAAAAAAAAAGCTGCAGAGACGAAATGATTCACTGAAACACTTCACTGACACAGTTCGTAGCAACAGAGTCACGATGACGCAGGTGCATGCCCTGCAAGTGCAAGTCTGTCTGATTAAAACTCAAACTACAACAGTAAAGCAAGTAGATTTCAACCATTGAACATTCATCTTATTTTTATTTGCAAATCTTTTTACTCTCACTGTGTCAAAAAAGCAATGCTTCATCAGGAGCCTTTTGGCGTTTGTTACTGACAAAAAGTCTCCTTCAGCATTTGGCCCACGTGTCAAACTCAAGGCCCGTGGGCCAAATCTGGACCCTCGCAAATTTTGATCCCATACTTGTTTATATGTATATCAATTCAGGTTCACTAAATATGCTGGCTCAACTAGTTTCCAAACTGTAATTACAACACACTCAAGTCAATTGAGACGTGGAAATTCCCACACAATCTGTGAAAAAAAAGGTTGTTATCAGAATACATTAATTTGCTCGATTTGCTAAATTCCAAGATGGCCAAGGAACGTTTTTGCTGACTTTATGTGGACCAACAAGTTATGTGAGACATACAATGCAGTTAAAAAAAGTGTTCATTTTTCTCTCAAGTAGCATGCCAACAAACTGTACATGTCTGGCCCTTGATGGGATTCTGAGGCCCTTAGTGAATTTAAGTTTGACATTCCTGGTCCAGCTCGTCGGCTTCAGCACTTGGTTGGGCGTCTTGGCGTCACTTTTTGACGCTCCGGGTTGGGACGTACGTCTGACATCCGCCATGATCAAGCAATTAGTGCAACAGTGGCAAGGAAAAACTCCTTTTTAGGAAGAAACCTCGGACAGACCCAGGCCATTGGTGGGCGGTGTCTGACGGTGCCGGTTGGGGGTGTGATGCACAGACGCAATAACAATCGCAACATAGATAATGGAACAGTGACTACAAATGGTAGTCGTAGTAGTTCATGGCATAGCAGGACACTGCAGGGCGTTACAGGGTGTAGCATGGCATAACAGAGCATAGGTGGACGCAGCGGGATGCAGCGGGACACTGCGGGGCGTTATAGGGTGTAGCAAGCCACAGCAGAGCATAGGTGGACGTAGCGGGATGCAGCAGGACACTGCGGGGCGTTATAGGGTGTAGCATGGCATAACAGAGCATAGGTGGACGCAGCGGGATGCAGCGGGACACTGCGGGGCGTTATAGGGTGTAGCATGGCACAGCAGAGCATAGGTGGACGTAGTGGGATGCAGCAGGACACTGCGGGGCGTTATAGGGTGTAGCATCGTATAGCAGAGCATAGGTGGACACAGCGGGATGCAGCGGGACACTGCAGGGCGTTACAGGGTGCAGCAGGGTGTAGCAGGACCACGGCAACAGCTCTAACCAAGATCTTCTTGCCACCGTCATCCAAGGAAATGTGCTGGGCGAAAAGAAAGCATGAGGACTCTGGGAAGTGAACTCCCAGGAACTAGGTTAGTAACAAGCATTCCTGGGACAGGATGCACACAAATGGATGCAAAACTGAGACTTAGATCCATGCAACATTACTTTATCTTTAGATATTGATCCCAGAGACTGAATTTGGAGAGGTGATTCTGGCAAAACTGAGCAGTTATTGACATTGTATGGTTCATATGTCTCCAGAGACAAACAGTCAGATGTGTCTCTGTGTTTTTACATTATATAGTGTTCTACAATTATTAATATCCCCACCATTAATCTGACAAACTGATGCTACTGATCGGCCCTTGACCACATTAACCACTGACCTCTGAGTCTCATCGGGGTTGGAGCTGTTGATGTTTGCGGGTTTTACTGAGGTCAATTGCTGCAAAGAATGGGCAGAGAGGAGGATGGAGAGGAGGAAAGATATTGATCAATGGGTGGACAGAGGAAGCAGAGTCACTGTGTTTTCCTGTAAGCTGGGGATGTTTTTTGCTGCAAAACCAGGAAATACTGGAGAATAATAAATTATAAAATATTATAAAAGAATATTAAACAAATCCAAGGCTCAAGCACCAGAGTGCCTGTTTATAACTGTAGAAATTGAAACTCATGTAGACACATATCTATATATTTATATAGGATTTCATGCTTTGCACTCTGGATATACTGTAGCATATGTTACTGAATCAGCACGGCTGGTTAGACGCTATACAATTTTGTTTTTATGTACTTGTGACATGTGCAATGACAATAGAGTTGAATCTAATGATCAAAAATCTAAAAAAGATATGGGACAAGTCCAAGCCAACAAAAAAACACTGAGAATATCAAACAAACCTGAAGTATTGGACAAGTCCAGGCACAAAAAAAACTACAGAAGAGGATCAGGGCCACATGTAACAAAGAAAAAAGAAAATATGTATTAAGTTCTGAGACTAAAGTCAGAATTCTGACAGTAGCTAAAACACTAGAGAATATTGGAAGAACTCAGTGCTTAAAGTGCCCATATTATGAAAAAAAATCACTTTCTGGGATTTGGGGTGATATTTTGTGTCTCTGGTGCTTCCATATGCATACAAAAATATATATAGTCTCCATGCCGTTTTGAGTGAGATCCGGTTTCTGATTGTCCTCTGCTTTCAGTGTCCGGGTGAGCTGTTCAACATCTGCACGGCTTTCTACGTCACTAGAGACGAGGTGGCTAATTGTAGCACATGCTAGCGCCAGCATGCTAGCTCGTTCTCAATGGCAAAACACTGCTACAACACACACTATTTCACCAAAATCTCCAAAATAACTACTTCCTGTCCCTGTTCTGCAGGTATTCCAAGTGTCCCTGGTCTAGAAGAAGAAAACCCAGCTAATCCGGCCTTGGACTGACCAAAGCCGGAGAAACAGTTATCTAGCTTAGGGGATCTTCCAACAAAGATAGTAATGAAGTGAGATGTCTCACTCTGTAGCTAAAACAGAGACCTAAACACACAGCAGTGTGCAGCACAACAAAAATATGGTGTTTTTTGAAAATGAAACCATGTGAACCTATTCTGGTACAACCTCAAAATACAATTACGAACCTGAAAATTAGCACAACATGGGCGCTTTAAAAATACAGGAAATTTGACAAAACAGGACTAAGGGGTGGTAGTAGCTTAGTCCGTAGGGAGTTAGGTTGGGAACCGGAGGGTCAACGGTTCAAGTCCCCGTACGGACCAAAAGGTAGGGAGTGTGGATTGATGGCTGGAGAGATTTCACTTCCTGGGCACTGCCAGGTGCTGTTGAGCAAGGCACCATACCCCCCCAACCGCTCAGGGCGCTGGTTCAGCTGGCAGCCCCCACACACACAAACACTCTAACATCTCTCCATTAGTGCAGGTATAGATCCTGAGAATGTGTGTGTGTGTGTGTATTTCATGCCTGTGTGTGATTACTAACAAAGTGTGTACACAGAGTGTAAATTGTAATTTCCCCATTGGGGATAAACAAATTAAAATAAAATAAAACACAAAGTAGAGTATAAAACTGAATACTGGACAAAGACAGGGCCAAACCAACTGAATAAACCTTGGAGCACGTTCAAACTACTGTGCATCCGACTACTTCAAAGAATAAAACATCCGTCATTTGCTTCCATTTTTTAAATTGAAGCCTGGTGTCGGTTTCAGTTTTGTAAAAGATGACCTGCATGTACTCTCTTCCTCTCTGCTGCTGGAGTGCTTTTGAAAGGATTACATGTCTGTATTCAGTACCAGGTTGTCACTTCTGACCTCCGACAGACGTTTTCCCTTTTTCCCTCCCTGACCTGAATAACCGTGTCAGAGCTCTTCACCGCCGCCTGACCTTGACGACAGAAACCTTCCCCGACCGCCACCGCCTGGAGAACAGGCCGCCGCTCGCCCACAGAGAGCTTTCAGCGCCGGTGGTAATTGGATCCTGGTCTTGCTCGGCCCTCCCGTCGCTCCTCGCTGTTCTCTCTGCTGGAAGTGTCATCATCAGCGCTCTAATAAGGGGAAGGCCACGAGCGCCTCCAGCGAGCCATTATTCACAGTAATGACTTCTCACTCGGCTCCTCGGTTACAGGACGAGCTGCGTCTGAACGCAGTGAGCCAAAGTTTCAAGCCTCAGGTCAGAAGATGCTAACACTGGTGGGATCTAACTACTTAAATATTCAAAGTATTTATATGTTACTAAAGGATTTCCCTTTCATGTATCTTAATACTTTACTCCACTACCTCTCAGAGGTCAATCTTGTACTTTTGTCCCCCTCTACATTAGTCTGACAGCTTTAGTAACTTTTCAGTTTTTCATCCCGTTCCTGTCCAATGAAAACCACATATCTCCAGATGTGTTGCTGTGGAATGTATGTGATCAACGGAAGAATGTGTGTCTTTATGTGCTTAGAAAATGTGTCTACTTCCTAAGAATGAAGGCTTTGAAAAGCCTTTTGGTCTGGCTGGAAAATGCATCGACACAAAGCTGAAAACAGGGCTGTTTTTCTGACCCCGCGAAACGTTTTAAATTCAACATCTCAACAGAAAGCCAGCAGCAGCAGCTCAGAGCAACACGTGTCTAAACCAGGAGAAGTTCCCGGTGACGTCTGCACTGGAACCAAACTGAAGGCCCTGAAGTCCTGCCTGGTGTGTCTGGTCTCCTACTGTGAGACTCACCTGGAGCCTCATCTGACAATGTCAGGCCTGAAAAGACATCAGCTGATCAGCCCTGTGGAGAACCTGGAAGGCAGGATGTATACGAAGCACGATAAACAGCTGGAGCTGTTCTGTGTCATCTGATCCTCTGATCCTGATAATGGACACACTGTCGGGTGTTAACCATAAACAATGTTTTACTTGTATTGAAAACTTAATATCCAACCTTTATACTGATTGGTTAAGATGAAGTAAGTTTTTGTTATAAAAACGCTTTTCTGTGCACTTATCTTTAATGCTCAGCTGTGAAAAATGTTTTGTCCTGTTTCGTCGTCTTTGTATCGTTCTGTTGTGATTTTTAAGTTTTGATTCAGAGAAGAGATCCAGCTGTTCTCCGGCCCTCTGCCCTCATAGTTTTCATTATTTTTAGGGGAGACGTCATCCTACAGTTTTACACTTCCACAATCAAAGTTCTCCGAAGCGTTCAAAGGTCAGAAACCTGCCGCCATCGGTGTCTTTATTGGTTATCTTCACCTCCTGTGTCTCCTCGTCCTCTGACATTTTAATAAACCCCCACTGGGGGGGGGGGGGGGTTCACCTCAGCTGCACAGCAATCAGTTCTGAGCGAATTTGAGGCTGAAGCTGGACCTGCAGGACAATCCACAGGCTGGCCATTCTTTCATTCATTTCATCCTTTATGTTGCTGACAACGTTGATTCATAAGATAATACTGCGTTAAAAACTGCATTTTGTCGCCTTGTACCTGTACCTGTGCAATGACAATAAAGTTGAATCTAATCTAAAAATTGTCCCAATTAACCTACTTTTCCATATACTTGGACTAAAAATGTGAATGTTTCTAATTAGAAAGTTCATTCAGAGTCAGAAAAAAGGTTTAAAGCATATTTTAGGCTAAAGAGCAGTTAATTATGAACGGACAAACTCTACATCTCCGATTGGGAAAAAGCAAATTTTTGGGTGGCTAGTCATGATTAGAGTATAGGTCTAGGACATAAAAGTGGAAAATAGAAAATAAACTGTGTGTGTGTGTGTGTGTGTGCGTGCGTGCGTGCGTGCGTGTGTGTGTGTGTGTGTGGTTGTGTGTGTGTGTGTGTGTGTGTGTGTGTGTGTGTTGACAGTCTCGTGCATCATATTAAGCTCCTGTGCCTTCCTGAAATTTCTCTCTCTTTTTACTTTAATTAAAAGTCAGACTGATTGTTTGTTTGAGAGCTCCACTTCTTATGCCAACATTTCATTTGTCACCCAACTGTTGGCCAGGAGGAGGGAGAAGAAGAAGAAGAAGAAGAAGAAGAAGAAGAAGAAGAAGAAGAAGAAGAAGAAGGAGAAGGAGAAGGAGGAGGAGGAGGAGGAGGAGGAGGAGGAGGAGGATGAATGTTTTGGTTCTGAGCCTGAGGAATCCATTTACCTCAGCCTGCTGCAGCAGTGGTTGCGGCTGCGGTGGCGGCGAGCAACAGCAGTGGGGGGGTGGGGGGGG
>NC_048414.1:2436542-2452204 GCF_013103735.1 Etheostoma cragini | reverse complement strand
AGATTAGGATCTGATATCCCGCCTCCTCATCCGTCGCTCTGATAACACACAGCAGCATAATGGCTCTGCTATTACGGCTGCTGCCGAGACGACGGCGGCTGTTATCTGACTGCTGGAAGCTGCTGTTTGGAGCTCCAGGAGGCGACACGGCCCACCAATCCGTCGGTAGCAGAGATGGAGTCATGGAGCTCCTGCTGGTTAACACCAGTGTCAGAACAGCTGCAATCAGACAGCCACATCTGTCCAAATCCCATCCAATGTGTTACACTGTGAAAATGGAGAGAACAGTATAACAGATACTGTCGTCCTCTGCTTTAAAAACCCTTGGGTTATCTTCCCGTCAACCATGAAAAAAAGTTGTTTTTTTGTCAACACTATTATCCCTTTTACTGATATATTTTGTCACTTTTTCAATGTTGTGGGTTCTTTTTTTAGTTTTTTTCCAAAAGTTAATTCATGTTTCTAATGTTGAGATTTTCAGCTTATTTCAATGGCTGATTTTTTGTGATGAAAAAATTGAAAATTTATCAAATTTGACCCAAGGACAACATGAGGCTTAACGTGTTCATACTCAATGTATTCCTTTGCTCTATTTGTTTACATTTTACAGGACCACTTGTGTATGGACATTGTCTGTTGATATTGCATACATTTATATATACATTTTCATTTTTTGTAGTTATTAACTAAAAACTGAACTCCTTAATTGAGACTTTCTGGATAAAGAGACTCATTCCTGCACAGCAGCTTTATGTAACGGCGGTCCGTGTTGGTGGAGTAATTAAAGACTGGAGCTATTTGAGTCTTGTGCAGCAGATGTGCACGGATCCTAATATCTGCTCGTTACAGTCACTTCACTCTATTTTTGAAACAAAACGTTTTTCACTCCTTTAATATTTCATCTGTAATCTGATTAAGTCAGACAATAATGGATGAAAAATGTGCCTTATCAAACACTTTCACACATTTTTTTCTTAATGATCGTTCCTCTTCTTTTGCCCCTTATCCTCGTCCTCTTTGTGTTTTCCAATCTGCTTTTTTATTTTTTGGTTCAACGTAGGATTTTGAATCAAAGTACTTGAAAACAAGCAAACAAGTTTGTCACACATAGCAGAGGTTTTACGCACTCTGCTCGTTTTTTAGGGACTCTGACGTCATGGCAGAGGTCTGAGATACTACTGCCAATGCTGAAATAAGAAAGTATTTAGACTAAAATTAAAGGAAAGTATGTCGATGGATAATCACAGACTGCAACATTTCAACTTCTACTCAATACTATTTCAAAAACAATTTTTTTCATAAACTATAAAATTGAATAAGACAAAATTACCCATCAAAATCACCCCAAAAGAGCGTTGTGTGGAATCAATCAAGTTAGTTTGGGTAAATACAATTATTAGTTACAAATTTAATTAAATTGCATTACAATTAGTAGTTAAAAAGAACATTGATAAAGGAAAACGGGTCACTTTGACCCGAGGACAACGTGAGGGTTTAAAGATACCTATTAACCCACTGCTGCTGTCCCAACACCAGCTCCACACATCTCTCGCTGCTAAACAAGAAATGGACTTGTGGGTCGTTGTGAGCTGCTTGCATAATCAACCTAGATGGTCGTTTTCTGGGTGAGAACGGGCAGGTTTAATCAGACTCAAGCTAACATATTGCAAACATATTCCTTACTTAACACACAGATAAACTTCCACCGTGGGGTTTAATTTTCCTGTGGTGGCGGTTCCTCTGCAGGATGTTTGATGTTTGATGGCTCGATGGCACCTCGTTGGTCGAAGGATGAGCAGCAAACAAAAGAGCAATAAGAGCTCCTCTCCAATAAGACTTTGATTCATCCTGTTCTCTTATCACCGTCTTCTCAGAGTCACCTGCAGGCCTCATTTCCACCAGAGAACCAAGCCTTCCTCCATCGCCATTCATCAGAGGGGCTTACATGCAAGGCAGGCTGGAAGACGGCACACAGACGATGACACCTGGGCAAATACACTTTGAAATGACATCACACCTGCTGCATGGAGGATGACAACAAACAACAGACCGGTGAGATAATGGCAAAATGTCTTGCAGTGCTTCCTAATTGATAGAGCAAGACTCTCATGATTTCATTCGGATATTAGGAAGAAAAAAAAAACGTCTGTGACAATGGAGTCATTTGTTGTTTGGTCGGTATTAGATGTTCCTCATCCGAGGAAGTGGAGAAGATGATGATGATGATAAATCAGATGGTGTTGAAGCACACCTGGGGCTCAAGCCGGTGACCCGGACCACATTCAGCAGCATGGAGCTGATCACAATAGTGGCCTGAATGTATTTATATATATATATATATATATATATATATATATATATATATATATATATATATATAAATATATATATATATATATATATATATATATATATATCTGCACAGCAGAGACTCTCTTTAATTTAATCAGCTGCAGGTTCATATTTCTCCAGCAGAGAAACTGAAGCAGCGGCTCATTACACAAATGAATTCATGGGACGGTTACAAATTGGCTTTACTTTCTTGTTTCTAAATGCAGGTACCTATTTAAAAAAAAACAAAAAAAACAAAAACATCAGAGCCAGCAGTGCTCCTGGAAATGTAAAACCTGACAGAGACGCTGAAGTTAAAACTGATTCTGCTTTTAAAAGGAGAGTTTGACCATTTTGGAGACAACAAAGCATTTTCACTGAATGTAAAGATACAACAGGTGAAACGTGGTCAGGTTTACGCTTCAACACTGATTACTATTATATAATTGGATTATTGGAAAAAGATTGTCGTTTGGGTTAGAGTCAGATTAGAGTCAGGTAAGACATTGCTCCATTGCTTCCATAAAGTAAAAGATGTTTTTTAGGACTTAAAGCCCAGTCTCCTGGGTAACAGTCCTGTGTGTGTTTGATTTATCCACCAACCCAACCTACCTCTTTACATGGTGCTCCCATACCATCCCACTTTAACTCCTTGTTTGCTCCCGTCATAACTACTACGCCCACTAGAGGGTGCCGTCATTTAAAAGGTAACCATGAGTTGTAATTGATGCTTGAACAAATGACTTATGAGGGTTTTTTGGGGGGGGGAAACTCTCAACAAAATTGATGACAGGCTTTATTCCAACAATGTATTTATCGAGCAAACTTCTAAACAGAGTTCTGAGTGCTGCGGTGTGCCCTCTATTCCTCCAGTAACAAGCAAACTTGTTGTGGTCTGGGGGTTGTTTGGGTTTATTTTTTCCTGTTTGGCCTCTTTGTGTTTTTGTCTAGCTTCTCCCCAGTCTTGTGTTGTTTGGTCTTATTAAAAGCTCCACACCCGGTTTGAACCCACTTCCATTTGTGCCTGTAACCTGTAACCTGTTATCGAGGTGAGCGAACGCTCTCACAAACAGAATAACATCTGGTGTTCAAGTGAGAACATCATAAAGCATGACGCCATGACAGCGACAACAAGTTGTTTGATTTGAAACTGTGGAGCTACAGAGAGAGCCATGGTGTTTAGATGGTCCAATTTCTATATAAAACTATAACCATAATCAGTTACACTTGAAAGTATCTACGTAAGAGTGACATGACACTGTCACGAACATGTCATTATCATTATAAAGAGGCCAGAAGCAGTTATGACACAACGCTACTTTTGGTAATTGTCAGGGTTAGGGTTAGGTTTAGGGTTAGGGGTTAGGGTTAGGGTTATGGTTAGGGGTTAGGGTTAGGGGTTAGGGTTAGGGTTAGGATTAGGGGTTAAGGTTAAGGTTAGGGTTAGGGGTTAAGGTTAGGGTTAGGGTTAGGGGTCAGGGTTAGGGTTAGGGTTAGGGTTAGGGTCAGGGTTAGGGTTAGGGTTAGGGTTACGCAGTTCCCTGGATTGGCGCGTAGATACCTTGAAGTAAAGTGTTCCCCTACATTCTCTCATCACGTTAGCTCTCAATAAACGGATATGACTCTTTCTTGGTTGGACTCAAATGTAGAAAAAGGTTTTGTAAAAGAGAAAACTACAAACCGTATCTGAATTTACAACTTCTGAGTTATAAAGCACTTCATTAACCAGCTGAGCTGCAAGAACTCTGACTCCAACTGGATCTGATCCAATGTGACAGGTTCAACTGGACTTGAGTTTCTCGGTTTGTGAACATCAGTTTAGTTTCATGTTTGCTGAGTTGTCTTCTCTGCTGATTCATGGCGGAGGATTCTCTGCAGATCCTTCCATCAGTCAGATCTTTCTCTGAAGACCACGGGGTTAAGGACACAAACTGGAGACGTGGGAGCGATTTAAATAATCGATAATGATAATACGTTTTTTTTTTTAGCTTTACTTTCCTGTGACATTGCATGGTGGTCCAATGGTTTTGCACTGTGGCCTCACAGCAAGAAGGTTCTGGCTTCGGATCTAGGTCGTCCTGGCCCTTTATGTGTGGAGTCCAAAGTTCTCGCCATGTTTCCTCCGGTTGCTCTGGTTTCCCAGCCTGTCTCCGCCCTCCTAAGTACTGTACTTCCGCTTTCATTTTCATTTTCCTTCTTAACCACGTCTGGGTTTCCGGTACATTCATGGGTTTTCTCCGGCCAGATCTTTGGCGGTCCAGTCAGCGAGCAGAGGGAGGGGCTGAGAACGGTGACGTTGAGGTTGTGCGCTAGTTTGAGTCGTAGTTCCGTAACGGCGGAGGAGAAAGATGCGAGCAAAGCCATTCGGTCCGTTCTGGCACCTCTCGCTGACGAATATCCAGAAGTTAAAGCGTATATGTATGTGACAATAAAGTACCTTTTACTTATAACATGACATCATCATGGCTTCTGGTACTATTCTGTGTGCATAAAAGTATAAATCCTGTCTAATTTGTGTCATGAAGACATCAGGACAGCATCCAAATATGAAACCCAATCTTTAAAAGCTTGTTGCACTGCAGTGAAGATGACTTTTTGTTACATTTTATGTACTGCTGATACTCAGCGCAGCAACCTCACACACTGTGTGTGTGTGTGTGCGTGTCCGCAGTGAGAAATGCAGTGCCGACCTCGTGATGTATCACCGCTTTGTTTCCTTTAATTAATCCCCGTCCTGTGCAGTAAAGTGAGTGTAATAATTCCACACAGGCCGCTGTGATCTGCCTAATGTGCTGCTCTACCTCTGACTTAAAGCCGGACCATAAATCCAGAAGAGCCTTAAGGGACACCGGCTGAATAATGTGGCCATTAGATGATAAGGAGGGACGCAGCGGGGGGGTGGGGGGGTCAGGAGGAAACCTCCTCTTAGCTCTGAGGTTTACTCCCCTGAAACATAGCCGGCGACCTCACGGGGAACATGTGTTCCTCAAACATCTCACACTGAGGCAGATGTGTAAAGCAAGATGTCTAACTCTCCTGTTGTCCTCATGTTAAATTTGAACACTTTCTTTAAGTTTTTACTGTATAAGAACTTTGGGTGTCTATCATCCAAGTTTTCAGAAGAAAGCTGATGTGGTTGGTTCCTGTTACGAACCTATAAATCAGAGAGTAACCGTTGATGTAAAAATAACTGAAGGAAGGATGGGAGGAGCGTTTTTTTAAATAATCGGTACAACTTATTAACAAATGTGCAAAGCTGCTCCACGGCAGCTGAGGTCAATGTAACAAAAAGGCGAGGAAACTGGGCATAACTTCTCAGGTGCATCAGATGATAATAAAATATTCCTGGCAACAGCAAAATAAACTCTACCTCCCTTTTTGACCGATCACTGATGTCATCAATAATAATCACAGTAATTTTATTTTTCAGCCTGGACCCTATTTTCCTATGTTTTTGTGTCTTATGACTGAGAGGGAACATCAAATTGGTCAAATATTAAGCAAGATTGCTGCAGTCCGCAGCAGTAAAATAGGCTGCAATGCAACGTTAATGGGCAATTGCGCACCTTCAATTTTTGTCCACATAAAGGGCTGGTTCGCCACTGACAAGCTCAGATTATTACATGTAGTGTTTTACATATCATAAAGGAAATCTATTCTGCAGCTCTTCTATCAGCTGCTGAGATATTACATCACTGCTGGAGGGAATTTACTTTATAATAATAATAATAACCAACAAAAGAGATTTTACTTTTGATTTCTACACACTCTGCCAATGGACTTCTGCCGAAAAACACCGAGATGAAGAAAGAAGTTCAGTTTTAGTCCAGTTCTCTCAGATTTACTCTCATTCATGCGTTGCCTTAGAAATGGCGTGCTCTGCATCGCAATGACACAGAGCAGAATGTAAAGTTCAGATTGAATTTGGATGAAATGTGCTCGCTGCTGACCTGGGGCCAGTTTTATTCACTTCATTCCTCCTCTTTTAATGGCAACAATAAACTGATTTCAGCTCTCTCTCTCTCTCTCTCTCTCTCTCTCTCTTTCTCTCTCTTTCTCTCTCTCTCTCTCTGCCTCTCTATCCCCACCCACTGAAGTTTAAGTTGTTTTACTGCTGCAATATCTGCAGGAGAGATGGCTCTTTGAATTGTCTCTGCTTGCTTTTTAGACTCTTTGTTAAAAAATCCATCGTTCATCTTTACCGCGGGCGGAAGATGGCGACGCATCATTTAACGCTCGGTTACGTTTCTCTGCAAACATGGTGCTGTACAGGAAGCAGAAAGGTCAGGAGAAAGAAAAGGCTTACAGGCGTTTTATAGCTTTGTCGGTTTACAACATCTTCAATAGATATAAAGAATGATAGAATGACACAACAAATGCTTATTGTAAAGAGTAAAAAGTTCCATATCTCTCTCTGAATTGTGGTGGAGTATAAAGAAGTAGAAAATGAAAATACATAAAGTAAAAAAAAGCTTCTCAAAATACCTTACTTAAAGCATAACTCGCACCAAAATGCCACCTAGGGGTCTTTTTGTGAATGTACCTGAGTCAAACTTCTAATTAAAAGCATATTTAGGACAGAAACGTCACTTTTAGGAATGACCATATTTTAGTTTGTGGTCAGATGGCCTTTTGAATGGGAGAGCTAGGGGAGCTAGTATGATAGCATCAAAATTGCTATTTTTAAAACACTAAGAAGGCTTGACGCCCACGACGTACTGAAGTAAAAACAAAGTAAAGAATTGTGAAACTGTCTCTCAGATAATGATCGTCGCTCCACATCTGCTGTGACTCTCTGACTTCGTCTTTCAGGTTGCGTCGTCATGTTCAGCTCATTTCCTGCAAGGAGCGTTGTGTGTGTGTGTGTGTGTGTGTGTGTGTGTGTGTGGGAGAAGGTTCTGTGTGTTTGAAATAAGAGTCTCTGACAGAAGCAATCTGATTTCAAAGCACAAGTATCAGTGATTAAACACGACACGTTTTATCACTGAGTGAGTTAGTGAACCACAGCAGACAGCAGAGACTTACAGAGACTCCCATACACCACATGTAATCTGCAAATACTTAATACTCTTCTGCAAAGAAACAAGGAAATGTAGCAAGTCTTTTAAACCATACAACGATGTATTCCTTGCCCTCTGAGGAGCGTTTTCTGTCCTCAAATCTAAACCAGAGAACATTGGGGTTTGAAACATGGTAACGTTGGGAAACAATCGGACGGGACGCCGACTGTGACTCGTTCCGTTTGTTCTGTAAAGTTTGTTGTGCCGTGCCATTTATTTTCGGGTAAAGGCCTTGATTCTTTGAAAAATATTTCATGTTCTGAACCTTGAATTAGATCAGGCTCAATGATGTTCTGATGACACAATAATCAGAAACCAGACTTTATCTTTTCTAACAAAATGAGGCTCGGAACATCAGCGTACCCTGACAGTACCTAGGTAAGGACTACTAGCCAGTCAGGAGCAGAGTATGAGGGCCCTGACGGTACCTAGGTAAGGACTACTAGCCAGTCAGAAGCAGAGTATGAGGGCCCTGACAGTACCTAGGTAAGGACTACTAGCCAGTCAGGAGCAGAGTATGAGGGCCCTGACAGAACCTAGGTAAGGACTACTAGCCAGTCAGAAGCAGAGTATGAAGGCGTACCAAGCGACGCACATTCGTCTCAGAAGTAAAGGCTGGACTACAACAGAGGTTTTTGGAGTGTCTTCTGTTGGCGATGGTAGAGTAACTCCCTATGGGGGGAACTTTGGGCTTTTTCACTTTGTAAACCTATAACATGAACAAAAAGATATAAAACAAAACAAAAAAAAGGCTACAAGTATAAGGAGAGCGCACGGGGTCACAGTTACACGTCAGGTGTTCATTTCATTTCAGACCGTGTCAAACAGACAGATTTCATTTCCTGTTACAGACACCACATGAGTCCTGACAGCGTTTGGGTTGACGTCTCTCTACAGACTCGCCTCATCCCGACGCCTGACTGATGGCTCCGCGGAGAGCTAATCAATGACGGGGAAACATCAGCAATAATCAGCGGCGCCAGAGGCCCAGAGGACGCAGCCTGAAGGAGACGGATCCACGTCAGGGCAGGGGAGCAGCGGTGATGGAGTCCATCTGACAGGCGAGCGCGGCTGAGAGCTTCGATAAGAGTCTCAGCGTAACCTCCACCATCAATCGGCTGGGTGGATTCATTCAGAGAGGAGAGGCGCTCTCCATCACCCGTCTCCATCAACAACCAGCTGCTTCATCAATTAACTCGGAAACACAACCACAATGAAAATGATTTGGTAAATTAAAATAATTTCCTGCTTTAAAGTTCATACGAAGCATTCTTTACACAGATGAGGTAAACATTATAATGTATTATACATAGCCAGTTGTGGGGAGTTATCCAGATCCTTTACTTAAATAGGCTGAACATGCTAATACCACACTGTAGAATACAATAAAAGTCATTTACGAATTTAAAAAATGACACATGCAACCCTTGTTTGATGCGGGTGTGGGAGGCTATCACATTAGACTGAAAAAAAGGAAAAATACAGAATTGTTTCTTCAATAAATGGCAACGGTGGAAGAAGTATTCAGATCCTTTACTCAAGTAGAAGTGATAAGTGTTGGAGCTAAATCCTGCTCCGGTCTCAGGGGTCAGTGAATTAATAGTCAGAATCTCAGACGTCGATGTGTGAATCCTTTTTATTACGTAGAAAGTTCTAGAGACAAATACAGAGATCAAGCTAACACAGCTCTCCCCCCAAATTTGTCTGGCTTTTCGGCTCTTGCACCCCTGGTCTAATTCACTAAGGGGGGATGGGGTCTCTAGGTCACAGTGGTGTGATGTGTTTGTGTGCTTATTGAAAGTTTAGGACCCTTTCAGGACTTGCAGAGCAAAAGATCAGCGGGCTGTAAAAGAGGGACTGGAACCAGACTCAAGACGCGGACCCTGATCATCAATCCTGCTTCGGACACATTTAGGAGAATGTACCAGAACATCTTATGTTATAGAACAGAGTATTGCAAGACAACTTAATGCATGACCGACAAACTTAATGCATGACAGACATGTCTTCATTTGTGTTGAAATAATGCTTTTGCCTTTTAGCTTAAATGTATGATGTACAATGCGAATCACACACAACGTTTAAGCACATATAACATTTTAAATCCCAACATAAGTCAAAGGCCTGCGTTGAAAATGTTACTTATGTGAGAGTATTTAAGAAGCATCGGGAAAATCAGTACTTAATTAATCTTAATTACATTAAGCAGCCACCGTCCCGTCAATCCGCCCATTAGACAACAAGCTGGACTACGTCCAACTTCAACAGAACTCCCAACGTGAGTTCAGAGACTGCTGGGTTATGGTTTTGGTGGAAACATGGCTGAGCAACAGTGTCCCAGACCATCCAGCTACCAGGCCCGCCAGCCTCCCGAGCAGATAGCGACGCTGCTCTGTCGCCGGGTAAGACAGGTGGAGGCGGGCGGGGTTAACACGGACTGGTGCAGAAAGGGGGTGCTGGTCGCTGGTGGAGTTTGTGACTGTTGAATGTCAACCATTTCAGGCCTGTGTGTCGTGATTACTAACAAACAGAGTGTGAAATGTAATTTCCCCACTAGGGAGCAATAGACAGTACAAATTATTCTACATTCCACGCGAATTCACGGCTGTGTTTATACTCTGGGTTTAAACCAAGCGCTGACCATTGCGTTAAGTGAACTTTACGAAGCCTACAACGTGTACGCACTAATAGTGGCCTATTAAGTACGTTGTTTTTACATAATTAGATTAGATTAGATTAGCTTAGATTCAACTTTATTGTCATTACACACGTACAGGTACAAGGCAACGAAATGCAGTTTGGGTCTAACCAGAAGTCCAATTAGCAGTGAGTGCAGGAAATACACTGGTTCCACAAGTGCAGGACATGGATAAGTACTGAATAAATATAGCATGTATAGTATAATGTCGTTTTAATGTAGTTTAAATGTTTAACACCACTTGAGCCACAGTGACGTAGTCTCGGGTATACAGTTGAAATTACATTAGAACACATTTGAGTTGACTTGACTGTCTCTTATGTCTGTTTTCGGTAGGCATGGCTTGGCAGTGGACTCGTAGGGAAGCAAAGCAAATGCATTCTGGGAGTTGTTGTTTTTCATCCACATGAGCCAGATTACATTTTCTTGCTTTTCTCGGCCTTGAAGGCTCCGATTTCTAAACATTTTTCACATTTCTCCTGCATAAATTACCCAATGTAATATTCCAGCGGTGAAATATCCCTTTAACTAATGATTATTTTCTGTTAGTGTTATGAAAAATGTGTCATTACAGACTCTGTGTGCAGCTTGAGTTTTTATAGCAATTCTGAATAATGCAAAACAAATCAGTTATTAGAGAATGTAAGGAGCAGCGGATTGCAGAGTTGGATCCCGGCAACATCTTTCGTGCAGATTAATGTAATAATTCATGTTGTCGTGGCTGCTCACCAACAAATGAGGATCTATAGTGTGTTTCAAGAACAACAGACTCCCTTTCTCATGAAAGATTATATCTGACTATTCTCCTCTGGATTAAATCCAGACCTTCATGATGGAAGAAGCAGCAGGACAGCCGAGTATGCAAGTTAATATACGTCACGTATATTAACTTGCATACTAGTATACATGAAGCTAGTTTATATTTTCATACAGAGCTCTTGAGGTTGCTCTTCTTTTTAACTCGTGCTTTTAAGATGAGAATGTGCACACATGCATTATCACTGGTGATTGTTTAATTTTGTTAGTTTATTCGCTCTGTGATGATGTTTTCTGTCCCTCTTTATTCACCGTTTCCTGTGTTTGACAGTTTTCTTTTATCAAAATTGAAAATTAACACTTTTTTTGAAGCTTTTTATCAACGTCTTTAACTTTTTCTTACGTGTTTTGTCCCTTTTTTCAACACTTTTTTCAATGTTTGTCACTGTTTTTGACGTTTAACACTACGTAACACTAACTTATTAACTTTAGTTTTACAATTTATCGTCAATTAACCTCATTTACAGGAGATTACACCTAATGTTTGAGTTAGAAAAGCAGAAATTAGGAATTATTTAGGCTAAAATGAAAGGAATGGATGTTGATGATAATCACAGACTGGAATATGTCAACTTTTACTCAATACTATTTCAAAAACACTTCAAGTTTTTTCTCCAAATGCTATAAAATTGAATAAGACGCCCCGAGCTGTAAAACCTTTGTGACCTTTCTGTTTAACCAGAAACAACTATGAGCTGGCTGGCGCTTAACCCACCAGACTCCATTTAAAAAAACATTACTTTTAGCGTGTAAAGAGCCAACATATTTCCACATGTAAATTCGTAAATTGTGTAGATTTCAACCATAAAAGTAGAGTTGTGATGGTTGGAAAAGTGGAACGACGGCTCTCATCGGCTTTTCACTGTTTTATTTTGTTTCTGTCGACTTTGAATTGAATGTATTGTACGATGCTTAAATTACTGTTTATTTACATGGAGTCTGGTGGGTTCAGCGTTTGGTCTGGCTCGCCTACAGCTCCTTGATGATCCCTCCTCGAGCTTTGAGACGGCCTTCACAGAGGAGGGACAGAACAACTTCTGGTTCAGGTTCAGCCGAGTACCGAGGGCTGTCAAAAAGGGCCCTGAGATGCAGCCTATTCCGTTATCTCCTAGTCTCCTGCTCTGCACTTTGGGTCCAAAACCATTAGCACCCTGAAAAAAAACTAACAACTTTGTTACAAGTAGAGGTCCTCCATAAAAACTGCTAATTCAAGTCAATGATTCATTTTTTATGAAACACTCCTACTTACATGCCAGGTCCTTTTACAACCTTTCACAACGGATATGTTACTATAGTCTATTAAAGACAGCTCAGACACTTTAAAAAAGAGACACTCAAAAGCCACACACAAACACACACGCACACACACGCACGCACACACACGCACACACACACACACACGCGCGCGCACGCACACACACACACACACACACACACACACACACAAACACACACACGCAAGGTGCCCCTTTTAATGACCCTCAGATTCTGTGTTTCCTACCCTGCAGTATCCTAGTCTAATACCGGTGTCTTACATCATGTAGATTCATTTGACACGCGTTATTGTAACCGGTGTGACGTCAGTTCGTGATGAGAGAGAGAGAGAGAGAGAGAGAAAGAAAGAGAGAGAGAGAGAGAAAGAGAGAGAGAGAGAAAGAGAGAGAGTGTTTGTGTGTCTTGTGTGGATGCTGCAGATCGCCGCGGATCTTCAGACCGCCTCCTCTCTCTTCAACACCGGGCAGCCGGGGACCTACCAGCCGGTCCTCAGGGCGACATACCCGGCGGGGAAACGTGCAACATGCCCGCTGAGCAGCTCCAGCCGGGCCCGGTTTCGGTTTTTCCACTTCTGGTGGGATTTACGTGGTCAAGCGGACGGAGACTCACGATGGATCCGAAGCGCAGAGAGCTGTAAGTTGGAGGTGTGAAACTGGAAAACTTCTTCTCCAGAGCAGATTTTTTTTGCGTTTTGATGAACATGCTGTGGTGGAGGGACTCAGCCCGGGCATCTGCTGCTGCTGCCGGCCGCAGCCGAGCACCGTGACCCGCAGGGGAGCGCGGCGAGGACCCCGGCATTCACCCGGAGAGTCCCGAGAGGGAAAACTAAACATCTTAGCTGCTGCTTTTAAAATCTTCCCCACTGTGGATTTCTCACTTCAGGCTCGTGCGTGATTTCCTTATCCCGGAGATGCCAGCCGTCTGTGGTCTCCGTCCTCCCGTGGACCGGATCGGGATGGATGTGGCGCAGTGAGGAGGCACCAGCCTGCGGATAATCACAGTTTGGACTTTTTTGGCTCCGCGCGTGCGGCTCGCGGCTCCCCCTCTCATGCAGCTCCTCCGGCTGACCTGGGCTCTGACTGCCGCTGCGGTCTGCCTCCTGCTCCTCATGATCCTCCACAACCACATCCTGAGAGAAGGTAGGCTACGCGCGCGCGCGTGTGTGTGTGTGTGTGTGAGATCAGTGTTTATTCAGGTAGTCTATTTATGGTGTTCTGTGGACATAGACAACTGGGTTAAAATCAAAACGTGTGCGCGCACTCGTATGGTTTTGCGCACTTGTCGCCCTCCGTGTGTGCAACAGCGGGTAATGTGGTGATAAAAGGCGGGAGATGGAGAACAGATAGAGGAGGAACACGCTCCGTAGATCCGCTTTGTTTTGCTGTTCTGGAAGAATCCAGAAACATCAGAGACAGATGTTGGAGAGAGGGAACAAAGTGATTCTCTTCCTCTCTCTACCTAGATCTCACAGTGCCACACAAACACACGCACACACACACACACACACACACACACACACACACACACACACACACACACACACACACACACACACACACAAACACAAAGGCACACTGCCGTTACAGGACAACAACACTCACTTTGTTCCAAATTGCATACTTTATCTTACTTTACGCACTGCTGCTGCCCTTGCAAAGTGTTGCATATAGTGTTCATACAGCTGTGACATACTAGGTCTACTTCTTTATAACATTGCACTTTGAACTTTGACCCTGTTGCACATATGTCAGTTGCATGCTTCTGTCAATGAGCAGTTGGCTGTGCAGTGGAAGAGCTGCCGAGAGAGCACAGACGGAGTGTTGAAGCCTTTTCTGTGGAAATTTGGAGTTTATTTTTGTACTAATGTGTAAAACCTGACAAATCCTGAGTTGAAAATAGAACGTAGAAAGTGGAATTCACCAGTGACCTGGAATAATGCAATTTGATTGGCTGCTAGATGTAGTATAAAAAGAATTGGTACCCTGCGAAACAGCCAGATCCCGCTGGACTTTGGAGCAACACGGTCTTTTGACCTGCACGGAATTATAGTTCATTTATAAGAAAAGTAAAGATCCTACGTTTTTGTATTTTACCTTTGGAAATTTTTAAGTAAACAATCAAACGAAGAAGTTTGGATTCAAGACTTTTTATTTACCGACAGTACAAAAGAACTTTGAAGTCCTAAGCTACTGAGTCAGTTTGTTAAACTCAAACAGAAGATTGTGTGTCAGAATAGTCCGAGAAGCATGCAGGATTACTGCAAAATGAAATGGGATGCAGTAGGACGTGTAGGACATGGTATTTTTGGCATACTACCTTTGACATGACGTGTTTTGGGGCATTAAATCTTTTCCTGGCATACTTAGATTTCGGTTCAGACAGGACGCCCGACTAGCCTATCTCTGCAGACCGGGAACGAGCCACAGAGTTTTGGGTTAAAGGGGATCTATTATGCTCCTTTCAGGTTAATACTGGTATTCTGTGTTTCTACTAGAACATGTTCATATGCTTAAATGTTTAAAAGAAATTGCCAGCGTATTTTTGCAATTGTCCTTCAAGAGTCCGAAACAGAGTCTCTGCAAATTTTGTTCAACAGCTGCTTCTGTTTCTATTCCTCCTCCTCCTCCTCCTCACATGCAGATGTTTCAGATCATCAGTGCTGCTGCAGAAAAAGGGAAATGTTGACATCCAACAGCTGGTCATTGAAATCCCAAAGTCTCGGCGCTCGATCCGACTCTGCTGAGCAGTTTTAAGCTGTTCTGTCACGCTGCAAAGACTCTTGTTTTGAAGAGAAATGAGGTCTGTCATGTGACATATCAGATCAGTATCTAGATGTTTTCTCTATTTAATGAACCAGGTTAGTGTTTTATCATGTTACTGTTAATGTTATACACACTGATACGCTAACGCCTGCACTGAAGAACGTGAAGAATCAGTTTATAAAGGGGGGTGTCTGCGTTGTCTTTTCTTCATTGATCATCTCCAGTGTAAAAGCTTTAATGAGAACAAACTGCAGACTGAATTAAACTCCCTCCCCGCTCTCTCTTAACGGACTTTCTCTATTCCAACCCCCCCGCCTGCTCATAAAGCTCATTTAGATCCTGGAAACAAGCCTATTATGCAGCAGATACACTGTCGTGCCTGCGGTGTGGAAAGCTTACCTAAGGAGCCTTCGGAGTCCAAATTAATTCTCAATGCTCCATTAAGTCGAACGTATATTCACGGGAATTATGAACACAGTGAATGAAAGAGAAAATCAGCAGCTGAGAGGAAAAAAAAAAAAAAAACACAAACTGAAATTAACGGAGCAAAAAGCTGCAGAGGGTGTAATTGGTTTTGAATAAACTCATGTGGAGGAACGTCAGTGAGCGAATCAACAGGGAGCGTGAAGCTGAAGTTATTTTTCAGATTTGAATCACTCCGTCCCCTCGGGACAAAGACAGGATGATCAAGGGAGACAACCCCCCCCCCCCCCCCCCCCC
>NC_048414.1:2430248-2436484 GCF_013103735.1 Etheostoma cragini | reverse complement strand
ATTTCAAATTACGCATAAAGACGCAGGGCGGGGGGGAGGGGGGGGGGGGACAAACACAGGACAGCAGGGTTGTTTTTAAAAAAGATTGTGTGTGAAAAAAAAAATCTTGGCAAAATAATTGAATTTTTTATCCCAAAATCTTCATTCTTGTCCTCCAGTTGGAGACCAAACTTCATATATTCATATGTTAGAATCACTTTAATCATTCAATGCATTCTCATGAGCATGAGTGTCTCACGAAATTTGAACCCTTTAAAAAATGGCTATATCTGAAATATGGGTTATAATGTCTATTTCTTTTTAACCAAATTACCACAGAAATGGCTTGGATTCTTTACAACGCTCTTTGCAAATACAATTGATCACTTTCATTCCTGACTAAACTCATCTGTAGGCTACGTCTTAACTATTAGTCAAAATAATTCATAATTTCTGCTTTTTTAACTCAAATATTAGGTTTATATCTATATAAATGAGTGTTATTGACCTTGAATTCCAAAAAGTAATGTAAAGCTAGTGGTAGTAAAGTGGTATTAGTGAAAAACTTAAAAAAAGTCTAAATAATGGACGGAAATGTCAATTCTTTGTCAGTTTTTGGTGGTTGTACCGGCCAGCTTCCAGATATGAATATGTAACTGTGTGAATGTGATAGGTCGTCCTTGCATGTGAGAAATAGTTCTCAGTTGACTTACCTGGATAAATAAAGGCTAAAAAGTCTAACTATAATACAACAGCTTGTACCATTACAAGTCATCCACGGCGGAAGCTGAATTACCTGGGAAGTACCCACAGTCTGATCTTTGACCTTTCTGGTTTTTGGCGTCACTTCCCTTCTGAAAGCTGATCTCAGTCATCCTGTAAAACGAACCCATAACAGTAACGAGCTCGACTCGTGTTAAAGTCCTCGACGACGCTTTGTGTTTCCAAAACAGCTTCAGAGACCTTGTGTTGGACTCGTCTCCTGCTGCTGAGACTCATTACTCACCACCAGAGGATCAGCAAACAGCCGCCGCGTCACGTCAAAACACATTTCCTCCTCATCATTATTCCTCTGTCTTCACTCTCAGGACAAACACAGCGACTGCAGTTTTTCCTGCTCTGTGATTGTTATTCTCATTTTCAATTTGCAGAGGATTTAAAATATAGATGACGCGTAATAAAAGCTCATCTCAACCAGATGTCAGTTCATCCTCCTTCCTCTCGTCGGGGAATAGATTACACGTCAGCTGTGATACGAGCAGGGAAAAAACAAAAGCACCGTTGTTTCATTATTCGGCTGTGACGGGAGTGAGCTGTTTTCATCTGTTACTCACAGAGTCCAAAAAATGTTCAAGAGTTTTACTGCTGGGATCGATGCCTGCAGGAAGGAAGTCATCACAGCAAGTTCACTGCTGTTAAAAACAAACGAGAATGATAGTAAAAAAAAATGAAATAATAAACATGAATGAAAATGTCCTGCATTTTCCAAACTGAGGTTTCACGAAGCAGATCAGATGAGTTTTAGTCAAACATGAAATATCTCCTGTTGTTTATTTCTACAGTAAATCAGCCCATTGGAACATGGTTAGAAGTGTTTTTTAATTTAAAGTGGATATGTGTCACTTTCAGTTTGGGTTGATTCCAGGGCTGTAGTACTCGAGTCCGGTCTTGGACTCGAGTCCGGACTCAATACCGTTTTTCTATGGACTCAGACTCAATGTTATTTGGACTCAGACTTGTCTTTGACTCGATAGAATTTGGTCTCGGACTTGTCTCGGTCTTGGCCACGAGTCCAGGTGTCTTTAATATGTTGATGATAATATTGGAGGGAAAGTGAAACACAGTTCAGGTGGGGATATTGTTCGGCTTTTTACAAGTTTAGACAGCTAGCTAACGCTACGCCAATGTTTGCTAACGTTAGCGCGCCAGCGTTAGCCTAGCTTACTAGGTAAATATTACGGCTACCTTCGGAGTTTCCTATATCTGCGTCCACGTTGCCAACATAAGACCTGTGGCGTTAGTGCTCCTTTTGAGCCATCATTTTATTGCTTGAAATAAGCTTTGCTCCTACGAGAAGGGTGGGTTTCTGTTATAACGTTATAAAAAGCTAACTGGCTATAGTTAGCCCGTTTGTATGCTAGCGGACATTAGCTAAAGTTGCCGAGACAGCTGCGTGGTCTTGACTACAGCCCTAGTTGATTCTAGCGGCCATTTTTTTAACCCACCTGCTGTCGTAAAGGTCTTTTCTTTAAGGTGCTGTATTACCGAGATACCGTTACCGGGAGATCATATGGTCACGATGAAAGTTTTACTCAGACAGAAAATCGTTCTTTTACATTAAGAGAATAAGTTCCAGATGCATCGTTAGCAACTTAGCCTACTTTGGATGTATCGGGAGCTAATCTCTGTCACTGGGTCCCCAGCCAAAGCATTAAGAGGTTGTTGTAGCAACCAACATAGCAACCAACTTAGATCAATATAAAGCATTTCATGAAACCCAAGGAAGCTTTACACACGTAACGTTACAAGTGGACAAGGGGAAAGAAAACAAGACAACACAAACATGGACTAAAAGGAATAAAATGTCCGCGCTAAATGTAAGGGGGACGTAATTTAATGTCGGCTACTGATACAACCGCATTGGGTAATTGGGTAACTGTAAAGTTATTTGGTAAAAGAAGTAGACTTAACATATACCTGAGAGCCAATTTGGGGATTTCCCGTAATTGTGTCAATCTGTTGAATGCCCGATCGAGTGTGACTGACGATGTCGCCCGTCGTCTTTCACTCTACCTTTTAGCTTTCAGTTGTTCTTTATTTAATTCCCTTCTTTCCTGTGAGGGTCCTGCCCCGGTATCAGCCATACCTACAGCAGATAACCTCTAAAGGAACATGAAAATACAATTAGGCATGTGTAGAGAAATCTCATGCTGGAAACACTGTCCCAGGCTTTCTGGTGTTGTAAAGAATTCGGTGACCCATCAGAACGTGTTACTGTACGACGTCTACCTGCTTCTGCTACTTTGCCAAATTAAACCCGGGCAGAAGCCTTGATAAAAACTATATAAAAATTGTGACTATTTTACTGGTAGTCTCTCATTTGCTGTTCCAGGTCATTTAAGACCATTGTATGAAAAATGACAGAGCTTTTAGAAACATTAAAACATTATATATAAACGCCACTTTTGAGTTCATTTGCACACACACAAAAAAAAGGATGAAAGCCATTCAACACCAGTTTGACTCTCATGATTCTCTGGATTGCATAAAGAAAAATGTATGATTTAGGAAAATAAATAAAAACAGAGATATCTGATTTTTTGCAAACGAACCCTTCGGTTACCATCATAAGTCGCTGTAACGTTGGCAACCTCGGCTAGTTTCACACAACAATCTTGTCTCCAAGTCCACTCACTCGCTTTATCTTGGAGCTGTCAGCTGAATTATAGGATTGAGGATTGAGAGGATTGAGTTTTTAACATGCAACATGTGTATAGTTCTGTGGACTCGGTGCAATTCGGGGGTGAAGTTCCAACATTGTCGCATTTTCCAGTTGGTTTGGTTTGCTTTCACACTCAGAACAGCTTCTGGATCTGAACGTTATCGCCCCTAAACAGTCCCTAAATGCCAGATGTTTGAGCTTTGTAAAGAATTGAGATGAAAGCTGCAATCTCTTTTGTATATTTGTAGCAATTAAGTTGCAGGAGACAACTTGCCTCGACTCTATACTCGCCTTTTTTGGGTTTCCATTATGAAAAAAAGGCCCTGGTACCTGCTGACAGGTTGTTGTTTTTTCACCTCCGTTGAGTTTCCAAGCGAGCTGAGGCGATACCAAAAGGAACCAGCAGTGGGTGAGCGCCGTAAGTGGATCTTCAGATACTTTTATTAGTCAAAATATGAAAATCCTAATGTGGCCCTCATGTAAAAGAGAGACAATTCTGGAAGTAGAAACTCACGGAAGACCGAGTTGATTTTTAAATAATAATGTAGGAATTAGGGCTGTATAATAAGGTAAATGCAGCATGTGCTAGTATTACAGAAGCAGATAAAACAAGTTCATTTTTGAGGTTTGAGGAAGTTTGATGCTCATGACTCATGACACATTTATGTCCTCACAACCTTCAGCACAATCATAAAATGTTAAGTGCTGCTTGATGCATCACATTACTTTTTATTACACCTTTTTATTTTTTATGTGCTGCGCGTCCTGTTCAGGGACTTTGGCTGCAAATTAGCTCAAAGCTAACTGCGATGCCGCTGGATTTATATTACATGAACAGTAAACTAAGCACAGAATACACCGAGGTGCACAACAATGTGAGCTTCAGTTCAGTTGAAACACATCGAACTGAAAAACATTTTTGTCACATTTATTACAGATAACTACACAATTGTGCAGCCTAATTTCAAAATGTTGTGAGAGCTTTAAAATATCATAACTTGTGGTGCTCCTGGTTGTTATTCTGTGTAAATGCATGACATCCTGTACATTTAGGTTCCTGAAGTAAATAGTAGGATAAAAGTAAAGCTCTTGTCAAAGTGCACGGTTTTTCGTGCAGAACAATGTTGCTGTCTATTCCCACAATCCATACGGGGGTGCACGTAACGTAACGTCCCGTTCACTGACAGCATTTGCAGCTGTGGTTCATAATTGTCATGGGATGCAGCCTCGTTTTGGTCTGTTTGACAAAGTAACACACAAAATAACTTGCACCGGTCAATAAAATTGTCTGTTTCCAGTTATTTGTACTCCCATGTTGCACCTTAGCCAGCGCAGTTATGCATGTGTACAGTACCCTCAAAACACCCACCCTTGAAAACTAGAACTCCCCAGAAAGCCACGGTGTGTCGAGGACAGACTGAAAATCTCTGTTTTGCAGACAAATCAGCTCAAAACGGATGCTGAGAGAAATCTGAAAGTCAGCTGTGATCCTGTGAACTTTTCTTAACGAGAGTCAACTCGAGAGTTAGTCTCGCATTGCCAGACCTTGTTCCACAGCACTGCGGAGGAGGGTCTGGCTGGTCTGCAGTCCTGGATGGGAGAAAAACGAGCCCTGGTTTCATGCGTTCAGGCATTATTTTAAACTAATCACAGCCATCTTGGGCGGCTCTATGTGCAGAACGCAGTGAAGGAAAGGAACTTGTTTTGGTGGAAAATGTGTACGTTCAAAAGCTGTTTTAGTCGTGCAACAGAAAACTCAGATTGGACAGGTAGTCTAGCTAGCTGTCTGGATTTACCCTGCAGAGACCTGAGGAGCAGTCAAAGCGTAACTCTCGCCTAAATGCAACCTAGGGTCTTTTTGTGATTTTAACCCAGTCAAACTTTCGTTTAAAAGCATATAGCATAGGACAGAAGCGTCACTTTTAAAATGTACCATATTCTCGTTTTTTGGTCAAATGGCCTTCTGAATGTGAGAGGTAGGGGCGCTACTATGCTAGCCCCAAAACCCCAAAAATTTAAAATAATAAGGCTCAACACAACATGAGACTTTGCTCCAAGTATCACCATCTACCCATGCACTTAGCATTGAGAACATTGTTTGTGTACACAGACTTTACTAAATAGAAAGGTTTTGAGCAGCTCACGTTAGCAGTTGTTGTTTACGGCATCCGCCATTTTCCCAAAACTAGACAATCTCCGAATGTGAATAAACAGACTCCATAGGAGGAAATTTCATTCTCACATGAGGATAAGGTCAATATTGTGTTTTACTAACAACAAAACATCAAATTACCCGTGTATTCATATGGAATTAATCTTTAGGAACTTTCCATCTTTACTCTCCTTCCTTGACTATTTTTCACTGGCGAGATGGACGGCGATTAGAAGAAGAACTGCTACGGTGATTTGTTTAAAACGTTTCTATTTAGTAAACGTTGTGAACACCATCAATGTTTTCAATGCTGAGTGCATGTGTAGAGCCACTGGTGATACTTGGAGCAAAGTCTCATGTTGTGTCGAGCTTCCTTAGTGTTTTAAAAATAGCGATTTTAATGCTAGCGTAGTTGCGCCACTAGCGCTCCCATTCAAAAGGGCCATTTGACTGAAAAACGAGAATAAGGTAAATCTTAAAAGTGACGCTTCCGTCCTAAATATGCTTTTTAACAAAAGTTGGACTGGGTTACATTCACAAAAAGACCCTTGGTTGCATTTCAGCAAGAGTTCCGATTTAACCATTTTCTAGACCAGGGGTCTTCAACGTTTTCCAGGCCAAGGACCCCCAAACTGATGGCGAGATGGAGCGGGGACCCCCTAA
>NC_048414.1:2427208-2430148 GCF_013103735.1 Etheostoma cragini | reverse complement strand
ATATAAAAAAAAGTCTAATCAACCAAAACGTTCGCGACCCCCACGCAGTACCTCCGCGGACCCCCTAGGGGTCGCGGACCCCCTGTTGAAGACCCCTGGTCTAGACTCTAGACCGGGGACATCTGGTCACTCTAGACTCTAGAGTGACCAGATGTCCCCGGTTTTGGTGACCTGTCCCCGGCTGGATCTGTCCCCGGAATTGTCCCCGGTTTTCACTGTGACCGACAGACTCGAAATTGGAATGAAAGAAAGAAAACGTTGACCAAACGTAGCCGATAGTCGCTCAAGACAGGCAGAGCCAACGCTGCTCAGAGCTCAGAGATGTTTTAGAAAGCCGTATTTTATAATGCTAAAATTACTGATTATTCACATTGAGTCTGGTGGGTTTAGTGAACGTGCTTTTTTGTTTTAAAAATGGATCTTAATCTTTAACTGAAAGGTCGACCTCCTTAGGATCAGACCTTTAAGGGGGGCTCAGCCCCAAATGAGAACAGCACTAGGTCCAGTGTCCCCGTTTTAAGTTTTACAAAAATAAAAACATGACGTATTTTGGAGGTATATGCGCTTCTGACATGAAAATGTCCCCGGGTTTGCTCTAAGAAATCTGGTCATCTTACCATAGTTCTCAAAACTCCACCGGACCGCCAACACAAAGAAAGAGCAAGGTGACGGACATCCTCGTTCCTCTTTAAGTTTCAGTCCAAATGGATGATTTGTTTGTGAATCTAACATTACTTTTACAGCATCCTCGCTCCATCAGACACAGACAACACACAATAATAACTGTTTCCTCCCTCGGTGCTGCAGCAGATGAGAACTGAGAAATGCTGTTGATGAGCTGCTGCCAAGGAGAAAACAGAGACCTGCTGCCGCTGTCTCTGGTTACCATTGGATACCTGTTAGTGAGCAGCGTGTGTTACATCATCTAAAAGCCGGATTGAATCCCTATTACTGCAGAAAGCTCTGGGCCCTACGCGGCTTTGACAAAGAACAGACGAGCTGTTCAGCTGATCCTTTTGAGTTGAACTTTTATCTTTCTCTGATTTTATTCATCACTCTGACTTCAGTTCAATGGCCCGGTCACACCAGAATATTTGCATCTGGATGTTTTGGTGACGTAATGAAAGTGATGGATTGCATGGGCGACATGAGCGACATCAGCGACATGAGAGAGGTGTCAATCTTCTCATCTAACTCTTCAGGAAAAGAGATATAAGAGATAAAGGAAACATTTCTCAAAACGCACAACTTAACGTTTTGCAATTCTTTAATAGAGTAAGAACGTCTCACGCTTTTAGTTACTGTTGACATTTTTAATCTATAATCAAGAAGACCTTTTTTCATGAAACAGGCTTTACACATTGTTATTTTACACACGGCATTTGGTAGTTGAAATGCATCATTTTACAGCCCACACAAGCTTTTTTTAAGGGTGTAGGGCAGGGGTCAGACATGATCCAGCCTCCCTGGAGCTGTTTTGGGGGTGCCAGTTGCTCGGGAGACGAACCGGCACCTTTTTAGGCTGTTAGTCTGTCTCTACACTCGCTCTGTATGGCAACTTGAATCAGCGAGCCACTGGTTCCCAAAGCTAGTCCACACAGACTGAGCTACTGCCGCTTAAAAAACTAATTAAAACAAATGGAGACAAAGCCTCAACTGTTACCTTTCACAACATGTTATTTGCCACTTCAGCTGACTACAATACGACTGCTGCTATTTAAACCCGGATCCAATATAAAATAAGTTAGCATTGTGGGACAAATAACGCACATTTTCCAGATCAGTTCATTAAAAATATCTCCCCATGATAAGAAACAGTCCGGGGGGTTGTTATGTTTCTCTCTCACATAACATATTTGATGTTAAAGAATATTCTGTAATTTCTAGAAGACAGAGTTGAATCTAATTACGGTCCTCTCATCCTTCACTCACTGTGAAGGTTAGTCTCTCAGTCTCTGGTTAGGTGTGTTTTTACTGTGATATATACAAGGAGACTGAAACAGACTGGAAAAAGACTAAAGTCTGACACAATCTCACATCTGAAGACTAACTGTCATAATGTGTAAAGACTGGAAATCTTGCTGAGGTCACAATTTGCCATGCTACTGCTAGCTACCGCTAGTTTCTTAACTATTAATTCTTCTATTTTAAAATTTTAATGTCGATTTTCTTATTGATTTTAGAATATATTTTATTTTAACTTTTCTAAAATGGAACTACAATTGTCTTGTTCTAACTGTGCTTTGTTTCTTAAATGTATTTTGTTTGTTTTTGTTCATTAATGTACAGTATATATACGTATATACTGTATATGCCTGTGTAAAACCTTTTGAGTTGCCTTGTGTGTGAACTGTGCGTTGTAATGAACTTGCCTTGCCTTTGATGTTTGACCTTTATACAGTTTATTTAATTGAATATAATTTATGTAAATCAATACATGTTACTGTTTATTGATCCCCAGTGGGGAAATTACAAATTACACTCTGTTTGTTAGTAATCACTAAACACAGACCTGAAATACACACACACACTTTCAGGACCTATTCATGTACAAAGGGGGAGACTTTGGGGGAAACTTTGATCCCTCCAGCTAACAGTCCACACTCCGTATTTTGATCCATACAGGGACTTGAACCAGCAACCCTCTGGGTCCCGACTCAACAAAGTGAGCTACTGCGACCCATTGCGTCAGAGACGATTAAACTCAGAGGAACTAAGATCAAAAGGCTCTCTCTTTTGTATGTTTTGCGTCTCTCCCCGTCATGCACGAAGCTCCAACACCTCCACTGTGACCTTTGACCCTTTAAAGATGGAGTGCTGAGTTACAGCGGTCTGACTGTGACATTGCCCCGGAGAGGAGGAGGAGACAGCCGTCATCACAGCAGCTCTCAGACAGACGAGATAGCTCATTAGCTCTCCTGCGGCCGCGAGGCTAACAGC
>NC_048414.1:2423958-2427198 GCF_013103735.1 Etheostoma cragini | reverse complement strand
TACACACACACATCAGACAGAAAGCAGAAGTTGTGTAGACGCAGGCTGTCAGATGGTATTATGAGCTTCATTAAAACTAGAGAGAGTCTAAACAGGCAGAACACTGTTAGTGTTTTAAAGAGCAATGGCGGATAAAAAAAGGAAAAAAGTAACAAAACACTGTAAAAATACTCCATTAGAAATACAACATGAAACTTAAGTAAAGGTGTTATTAGCCATAATATTATCAGATGAATGCCTTTATCTACCTAAAGTATGACAAGTAAAAGTACTCTATGTGCAGTATAATGTTCCCAGTCTGTGTTTTCCTTCTATCTGGTGTTTCTGGATTACTAGTCCTACTGCAGTAACGCGTGCTATATGTTGCATTTTCCTGCTGTAGATGTTTAAGGTTGTGTTCATTTTATCCTTTATATACTGTTGGGTAGTTTGATCTACAGCAATGCATCATACTCCATGATGACATATGTGTAGTCTGTGTATGTTATCTCTGGTGCTACCCCGAACTGGATGTGTACTCCGGTAAGAGAGTAGCTGCAACCTTTGGTTTTAGTTCAGATACAGATTTACTGACATCCAGATCCAGCTTTGCATACAGTGCTTGTTGTTTGCATTGCACGCTTGTATAGGTGTGTTTGTGGGTGTGTGGTTTTGTTCTCAACAATGCACACGGCAACACAACAGAAGATTTACACAAGTAATGTGCAACTTTTGGAGCAGCTGTGCTCATGTCCTCAGCGAACTACAAAGGGAAATGGTGAAACTGCGCATGTGTGTCCACGGCCACGGAGGGACGTATGTTCATCAGTCCAGCGGGGAGTTTTCTACAACATATGTTTGTAGCATCGCCGTGCTGTGAGAAACTTGTATCTCTACAAACATAGGCGCCAATTTAAGTTCTCCTCCGTGGGTGCTCACAGGTGCGCGGCCCTTTAAAAAAAGTAGTCAAAAAATGAATGCGTTTCATAACCTTCGGACAGCGGCCGAAACAAACACACACATGTTAACTACATAATAAAGCCGTAAAGGAGGCTCTATTTCAACTCATGCCTGCACCAGTTCTCATAAATACAGATGGGATTGGAGATGAGAAGTTTAACTGACACGTAACCGCGATCAGCTTCGTGGGAAATTAAGAATCAACGGAGCAGGAGGCTGACAGCGACGCAACCAATCACACGATGACAGACGCTCCTTTACAATCCTGTAATTGTCTCCGTCTGTTGAAAGCCTTTTAACTTTAAGTGGTTCTTTGTGTAATTTCCCTTTTCTTCTGTGATGGTCCTGCCCCAGTTTCAGTCTTAACTACAACAGATAACACCTTATAGAAAATACAATTAGGCACATGTAAAGAAAGCTGCTACCTTTTACCTGGCTGGATACTCAAACACGGGCTTTTTAGCCGAAATCTGTGAATCACCAGCATGTGTAACTGTAGCGCCGTGTACCCGCCATAAATCACTACCGTGACTTCGCTGGGAAAACCGGACCTGGGCAAAGGCAATAATAAGAACTATCTAAAAATAGAGTTCTTTTCACTGTTAGTCTTGTTTGCTGTTGCAGGTGATTTATGATCATCAGATGGAAACATTACACCGTTTCAGAAACATTTAAAAGTTACACATAGTCAACTTTAAGTAAATACAGAAATATTAACCAAATGTACTTAAAGCATCATAAGTAAAATAACTCGTAATGCAGAGTGACTCTGAGATGTAGTGGAGTATAAGTATATCAAGTTGGTTTTAAAATGTATTTAGTTTCATTCTACCACTGAAATATACTCAATTATAGGTAAAAGTCCTGCATTCAAAATTTACATTTAAGTAAAACTACATTGACAAAATGTACTTCAAACCTAAAAGTACCTAATTGGATCATTTTTTTCAGTGTATTTGTAAGTAAGCTGTACTTTGTACTCATGTTTTCATTGTTCACGGTGGAGCAAATGTAAACTACAAAGTACTTTTGGTCGTTTAATCTATGGATCAAATTTTATAAACTGTTGTTTTGTTTGTAAAATCTTAATTTGAAAAAATAGTAACTTTCAGGGACTTTCTAGTGAAAAGCGGCTACGGCGTACACTGATGTTAGAAAGTGTACAGGTTGGCAGGACGGTCTGAAATGTCTTTCGCTGTACTTTAACTTGAGATGTTCGAGTCACACACGTCTCGTCTTCACATCCGAAACACAGAGATGAATTTGACCCGTTCTCACTCCCGATTGGTCAGTCGGCTGCACGTGGGACGACTGGGATGGTAGCGGGGGATGACAATGCGATGGGGGGACGCGGCTGTCAATCCAGTGATGCAGGCCTCTGATTGGTCCAGGTCCGTAAGCAACTGCGTACCTTGCTCACCGCGTCTGAATCACTCTACTTAGCCTAGAGCTTCTTGATAGTTATTCAAATATTAGTGAAAGATGTATTGGAAATTCCTGTCTGAGTAAAGCTCCAGTTTTGACTGTATACAGGAAACAGTCCTGTAGATTAGCTTACGCTAATGCTAGCTGTGAATGTATTCACAGCTTCTTGATGGTGCTTTACATAAAAATGATTAAAATACAATAATGAAAGTCACAGTGCAGTACAAGAAATTAAACATTAAAGAGCAGTTAAATACAGTTAAACATATAAAAGCAGATAAGTAGGTGAGGTGAGTAGAAGAAGAGCAAGGCGAGGCAGCTTCATTTCTATAGCCCATTTCAGCAATGGGACAATTCAAAGGGCTTAAAATTAAAAAACAGATAAAATACAGGAGTAAAAGTCACAGTGCAGTGTAAGAAATTAAATGGACTGTTTATGTGACCCTTTTCTAGTCTTAACGACTACTCAAAGTGCTTTTTACACAGGAACCACTCACCAGTGTGTGAATTCACCATTCACACACACTGTGGCTGTACAAGGTGCAAAGTGCTCATCAGATAAACACTCACACACATTTACACACCGATGGCGAGGCATCGGGGGCAACTTGGGGTTCAGTGTCTTGCCCAAGGACACTTTGACATGGAACTGCAGGGCCAGGGATTGAACCACCAACCTTCTGTATTGGGAGGTGACTGCTCTACCCTTGAGATATCATTAATTAACTATATCATTAACAATAACATATAGTTAATTAATTAATTAATTAATTAACTATATCATTAACAATAACCCTCTCTGGGGAACCATCACCTTATCGTGGTGGAGAGGTTTGTGTGTCCCTATGAACCTGAGGGCTGTGTTGTCTGGAGCTT
>NC_048414.1:2412831-2423858 GCF_013103735.1 Etheostoma cragini | reverse complement strand
ATATTAATGATGTTGACACTCCTTTTATTATTTTTTGGCTTTCTTTATGGTTTTGCTACTACTATTTCCATGATATGTGTATATATTAGTGTGTATATTTCTTGTTTGGGTTGTTTTGTGTGTGTAAGCACAGTGTGAGCAACAATGCTCCAAAGAAAAAATCCTTGTATGCATCCTCATACCTGGCAAATAAAGCTGATTCTGATTCTGATATGTTAGGGGATGTAAACAGAAAGTAAAATGTCACCAGGGCTTTTAACTGACACCTGGAAAATTGAAAATGTGAACCTAATCATTCATCCAGGTAAACCTTGCAGGTTGTAAAGGTCTATCAAGAGTCAATATCCTTGATTAAATACATTCTTAATTAACTCAGTTAACTACCACTCATAGTAATGGATTAGTTGATTTAATCAGCAGGGACGTTTTATCATGCAAATCATGCAAAAGCGTCCCTTTAAATCTTTACATCTTAGATGTGTTTTGTATTTTGAAATAAAAGTCATGACAAAATTATTTAAAAAGCGACTAATCGACTAAAGAAACAACCGATGGACTCGGAGGGGGGGCGGGGGGGGGGGGGGGGGGGGGGGGGGGGGGGGGGGGGGGGGGGGGGGGGGGCAGCCCTGGTCTGTTGATCCTTTTTTAACCCTCACGTTGTCCTCGGGTCAAATTTGACCCGTTTTTAAAAGTTTCTACTTCAGAAATTTGGGATTCTTTCATCCAAATTGTCCACATATTACACGGCTGGTTCCATGTAACGCCGAAGGATCAGAGGTCACTACTTTAGTGAATTTTGGGGTGTTTTTATTTCCCCCAAAAAACACAAAAATGATATGATTTCACATAAATGAGTTCTCTCTCTGAATTCAAAAAGAAAATAGTGTAAAATTATTATATTGGTGTTGGTGACGTGAACAGTATACTGATGGCAAGGCTACAAAAATTAAGAAAATGTTGGAAAAAAACGTCAAAAAGCATCAAAAGGCATCAAAAAGCGTCAAAAAGCGTCAAAAAGCATCCAAAAGGGTCAAAAAGCATCAAAAATGGTCAAAAAGCATCAAAAATGGTCAAAAAGTGAGAAAAAAGTGTCCAAAAATCTTGGAGGACAACACAAGGGTTCAGTGGATTTGTGCTTCTTAGAGAGACTAGATGACCCCTCTGCCCTCCGTCTTTCTGAAGAACCGTTCCCTCCTTCCCCCCTACTCTGAGGTCTTGGTATGTTCTGAGAGCGGGACGGTCCATGGCTCTATTGATGACAGTTCATCAGCATGCAGGGGGGGCCTCTGCCGTCGCCACGGCGACGAAATGCAGCTCGTGTCCCCTCTGATTCACCCAAACATTCATCCCTCCATCATCTGGCCTCACTGAGCACTGAGCTCAGATAGAATTTGTGTTAATCACATACATCTGGACTAAACTTATTCATTCCATTAATTTATTAATAAATGCTTTAGTTGATAATTATGTTAATGTTAGAAATAAAGCCAGACTTCATTTCATCATTTAGTCCCCAAATTTTAAAGTAATTTTTCAATTATTGAGTCAAACACTTTGGCCCACACTCAAATAACTCAACAGTTATTGATTTAATTTATTTGACATTATGCACAGATATTTAAGGCTCCAAGAGGAGAAATCCGACTTTTGGTAGTCCCATGACTTTCCATCTATCGTCACGAATCATCTTGTAATTTTGGAGCCAGAGCATGCGCAGTAGCGATTGGGGAGAGGAGCCACAGTGACGCACTCCCACCCATTCCTCCGCCCAACCAATCACAAGTCCACCGCTCATACACCGACCAATCACAAAACAATCACAGCTGTCAATCTGGACGTTTCAACACGTTTTTTATAGCTAAATCTAACTGAAAACAACTAATCTGAATTATCAACACTTGGACAAACATCAGCATGATCACAACATCCTAAAATGACATGTAACCCATAGGAAATATAGGGCTACTAAACCTTGTTGTTTAGGGATGCAGATACACAGTCTCTCCAGCAGGGTGCGCTTGGCAGAATGTGACTGTAATACGCAGTGAACGGTACCTAAAGTCCCCACTTTTGTTGCAGGGGGGTCATGTTTGAATGCAACACCGACACGAGCAGACAGGAGACGCTCAGCTACGAGGGAACGGAGCATTTCCCGGTATATAAATGATATAAAACCACTCCAAGAACTTGATTAATCCAGTCATATTAAATCGTTTTGATGTTTATAAATTGCCCTTTTATTAGGTCACGAGCTGTGAACATAGTAGATATAATTCCTCGAGCTATAAATGTCATTGAACTCCTGAGAATAGCCGCACGTGGCACATCATAATAGGCTATGTTGTTTTATTAGCCACTTTGTGGAGAAATAAACGATGAATGCTTTTTAAATTCCGATACTTTTGCTATAAAACCAATGTAGTTATTTGAATGTTTTCCAATTGTTTTCCTGCACTTTGGTGTTCATTTTGCCGTTTAAAGTGTAAAATAGTTAGCTAAAGCTATTGCTAATCGCTAGCTGCGATGCTAACGCAAGTGGCTAACCCAAATTGCTACTGTATACAGCCATGGATGGAGAATTTCACTCACATTTTGTTCTTAAACACCTTGATTAACCTAATGAATCGACTTTAAATGGGATTTAACTCATTCCGCTTGCTAAAATGCACTTCTTTAGTGCGTTGAATTAATTGTTCTATTTGTTTCCTGTTTAAAATGTTTATAAAAGAGTGTGCTTGGTACTCTTAGTAAACTTTGGTGCCAAAAAAAAATTTATTTTCAATTTTGACCAGAAAGGACAAGTTTACGGTTGACAGGAAGTCAACAGGAGGGTTGAGTGACTCTTTCCAAGGTGATTTTAGGGAGGTTGTAGATTAAGGGGACCAGATTTCTCAGACAAAATCCAGGGACATTTTCAGCTCAGAAACAAATAAACCTCCAAAACACGTCATGTTTTTATTTCTGTCAAACTTAAAACGGGGACAGGAGACCTAGAGTTGTTTCCCCCAACAGACAACATCATGGAAAGGATTTCTAAGGAGGTCGACCTTTCTGTTAAAGATTAAGATCCTTTTTAAAAAACATTAAAGTCTGCGAAATTGCGTTCAATAAACCCACCAGACTCAGTGTAAATAATCAGTGATTTTAGCATCGTAAAACACGGCTTTCTAAAACATTAAGCTCTGAGCAGCGCTGCTCTATCGGCTCTGTTTGGTCAGTTTTTTCTCTCTTTCATTCCCATTTTGGGTCTGTCAGTCACAGTGAAAACCGGGGACAGATCAGGGGACAGGTCCAGCCGGGTACAGGTCACCAAAACCGGGGACTGCCCCCGAAAACCGGGGACGTCTGGTCACCCTATTGTAGATGTCCCTAAGGAGGTTTTAGCTGTTGAGTTTTAAAAAGTCTTGAAATATTGCAGGGGTCCTTAAAAGGGTTGGGAGGTCCTTGAGGAGGTGTTAGAGTTCATTGAAACACAATTATGCTGTTTTTGTGGCTCTTCTAGGTGTTCTGGAAGAGGATGAATAGGTTATTGAGGAGGTTTCAAAGGAGTTAATGTGTGCACTCATTTCATACCTTTTCATGGGATAACACTGAAAAAATGAAACGTTGCTACAATGTAAAGTAGTGAGTGTACAGCTTATATAACAGTGTAAATGTTCTGTTCCCTCAAAATAACTCGACACACACACTACCACTAATGTCAAAACCGCTGGCGACAAAAGTGAGTACATGCCTGATTGAAAATGTCCAAATTGGGCCCAGTTAGTCATTTTCCCTTCCTGGTGTCGTGTGAGTCGTTACTGTTGCAAGCTCTCAGGTGTGAATGTGGAGCAGGTGTGTTACATTGGGTGTTGTCGCTCTCACAGTCTCATACTGGTCACTGGAAGTTCAACATGGCACCTCATGGCAAACAACTCAGAGGCGCCCAAAAAACAATTGATGCTCTACATAAAGATGGCCTAGGCTTTGAGAAGATGGCCAACACCCTGAATCTGAGCTGCAGTTTAACAGAACAGGTTCCACTCAGAACCCGCCTCGCCATGGTCGACCAAAGAAGTTGAGTGTGCGTACTCAGCGTCATATCCAGAGGTCGTCTTTGGGAAATAGACGTACGAGTGCTGCCATCATTGATGCTGAGGCCGAAGGGGGGGGGGGGGGGTCAAGCATGTCAGTGCTCGGACCATAAGCAGCACACTTCATCAGATTGGTCTAAATGGCTGTCTTCCCAGAAGGACGCCTCTTCTGAAGAAGATGCACAAGAAAGCCTGCAAACAGTTTGCTGAAGACAAGCAGACTAAGGACACGGATTACTGGAAGCATGTGCTGTGGTCTGATGAGACCCAGATGGACGTATTTGGTTCAGATGGTGTCAAGCGTGTGTGGAGTGCAAAGACAAGTGTCTCTCACCTACAGTCAAGCATGGGGGTGGGGGTGTCGTGGTCTAGGGGACTGCATGAGTGCTGCAGGCACAGGGGAACATATATAGCATATAACATTTAATGAGTGATGCCTGTCAGCTTAAGGTTTCTATGGTTACTGAGATATCATTTCTCAGTGTTGGATGCAAATGGATGGGGTCAGCTGATGTGCAGGAAACATTTAGTGGTTGAGCAGCCGTCAGTCAGAACAATGATCTGTTATTTTAGAGCTGGTTCAGCGTTGCAGAGTGAAGAGAGACACTTCTTTTAAAACCTGGTCTTAGATGTTTAATCTCAGGAGAGTTGAAGCCTTTAGGGGCTGATGTTTCAGTGGAAGCTGAGACTAAAGACACACCTAAAAAAAACATGTTTATTAATTTACCCAAACTCAGAATCAACCACTCTGGGAACTGAATCTGATTCTGGCTTTTCAGAATAAATTGAACGGACATTTGACGTTGAGACTTCCTCTATTGTTCTTTCACACACCTGTCACTGGGAACATTTGCCTTCATTTATTGATAGAAATTAAATCCCAAATGAGTGGAAACAGTAATTCAGCTGATCACAGAGATCTATATCCTGTATTAATCACCACCTGGAACTATTGACCAAGTCTCATGATAGTCCAAATTAATGAACAGAAAAATAAGTAAAAGGAAAACCTATTTACAAACTGTCTGGAGGAAAAATAAAAAAATGTCTATCTAAATACATATTTATTCATCTAAAAATGAAAACCTTATTGACATGATTTTCTCCCGTTGGTTCCTCAGGTCAGCTGGCGGCGGGGACCTGTGAGGTCGTCACGCTGGACCGGGACAGCAGCCAGCCGAGGAGGACCATCGCCCGCCAGACGGCCCGCTGCGCCTGCAGGAAGGGACAGATCGCCGGGACGACCCGAGCCAGACCGGCCTGCGTGGACGGTAAGACGCTCGCTGTCCTCTGCAACAAGTCCTCCGAAATAACAAGGGTGTCGGTCCGTTAGGGGTCGACTCACGCCGGGTCTTAAAGGCCCATAAAGACACCCAAACCCATACGTCTTTACAGTGATATTGAACATCTTTAAGTCAAAATTAACCCGTGTGTTTGTGTGTGTGTTGTCTTCTTGTCCAAATTGAATAACAACACTTTTGTGTGTGACGCTTTTTAATCAATGTTTTTACCTTTTTCTTACGTTTTTGTCCCTTTTTGAAACACTTGTCACTTTTTTTGACGTTTAACACTACGTAACACTAACTTACTAACTTTAGTTTTAGTTATTTTGGGAATTTATTGTCAATAAACCTCATTTATAGGAAATTATTCCTAAACTTTGAGTTAGAAAAGCAGAAATTAGGAATTATTTAGACTTAAATTAAAGGAATGGATGTTGATGATAATCACAGACTGGAATATGTCAACTTTTACTTTTACAATACTATTTCAAATGCTTTAAAATTGAATAAGACGCCCCAAAATTTATGAAAGTAGAGATTTGTACTCCGCAAAGAGCGTTGTATGGAATCAATCATGTTATTTTGGGGAATTAAAAACAACATTGATATAGGACAACGGGTCAATTTGACCGTAGGACAACATGAGGGTTAAGGTTTTGAAATGTTATTAACTCCAACACTAAATGATTAAAGCATTTTTTTAAAGGTGCCCTGCTTCACAAACCGTTTTACTTGCAATTTTTTGAAATATATCAGGTCCGTGTGTGTGTGTGTGTGTGTGTGTGTGTGTGTGTGTGTGTGTGTGTGTGTTATTTTGTGAATGTACCAATGCACCGCTATCTCCCCTGTTTTTGAGAGTATGTCCTACTTTGCTTGCTGCTTCGAATAAGACGCGATAACACACACAAGTAAAGTACCAAAAGAAATAACAAATAGCTTAAAAACACAAAATTACAGAGACAAAAACAGCCGGTTTGAACAGGGGAATTAGGGAAAGAGTTAAGGGTATTTTAAGGGTTTTTTACTGGGTTAAGATGTCGCCAGTGGACAGAATCTTCTGAGGATGAAGGTCAGTTCAGTTTGAGGCTAAACTTTCAGTTTCTGAAGGAAACAAGCTCCCAGATATCCGCAGCTTTCCCTCTCAATCCTCTACGTGTCCTCATCCGGACCGCGAGGTTCAGAAGGGAACAGCCCAGAGTCGCTTGGCATTTCATCTTCGGATGTCTCCTCCTCTTCTCTTTCTCTTTCTCTTTCGGCCATCTGGAGAGGGGGACAACAGCTGGCGGGACTGGTTCTGCTCTGCAGGGAGTTCCCAGGCTCTCCTGGTGGTTTTTAGAGACGGGGAACAGTTCTTTAGCTGAGTCAAAGAACCGCTGCAGTCTCTCCTGCTGCCTTTTTCAAACCTTCAGTTGAATCGAACTTCAGATCATTTCTCCTCTACAGTTGTCTTCAGAATATTGTTTTTCCTCACGTCAGCATTTCCTTCAGGACTATTACAATTAGGACAAAACGATTCTGCAAAGATTGTTTTCACCTGATCAGCGGAAAAACTAAACGCACCCTCGAGGTCTGTTTGTTACCTCCAGCGGTGCGTAAGAATGCAAGCTAAGTACATTCCGTTATTGGCGTTTGTATACTTGTGGGGACCGTGTTCCTGCCCTGAGTTACAGGGACTACACTTGACTGGTGCTCATTACTCAGCTAACGGACGCCGTGCACAGTCCAGACATTTTCAACCTGGCTTGTTTTTGATTGACTCAAAGTTCCTAAAACGTCCTAGCTGTTTGAATCATATCATATCAATCATATCATTTAATCATCATTTAATTTCATATCATTTCATGATGGATCTGCTGGAGACCTCCCTCAAAATTCAAAATACAAGGATGTTCGAGCAGCAATTATGAACTATATTGTTTGTCTATCTATCTATCGATCTATCTGTCTATCTATCTATCTATCCAGCTATCCATCTATCTATCTATCTATCCATCTATCTATCTATCTATCTATCCAGCTATCCGTCTATCTATCTATCTATCTATCTATCTATCTATCTATCTATCTATCCAGCTATCCGTCTATCTATCTATCTATCTATCTATCTATCTAGCCATCTGTCTATCTATCTATCTAGCCATCTATCTGTCTATCTATCTGTCTATCTATCTGTTTGTCTATCTGTTTGTCTATCTAGCCATCTATCTATCTGTCTATCTATCTATCTATCTATATGTTTGTCTATCTATCTATCTATCTATCTATCTAGCCATCTATCTAGCTATCTAGCCATCTATCTAGCCATCTATCTATCTGTCTATCTATCTGTCTATCTGTCTGTCTATCTATATGTTTGTCTATCTATCTATCTATGTATCTAGCCATCTATCTAGCTATCTAGCCATCTATCTAGCCATCTATCTATCTGTCTATCTATCTGTCTATCTATCTGTTTGTCTATCTATCTAGCTATCCATCTAGCTATCGAATGGAGTGGGGTTGATATAGACTAGAGGGTAGAAACAAACAACCGATATCGTTGTATGGTCTGGAGGACTATGGCTCTGCTGAGACGGTTTTTGTCTGCAGCTGCTCCACGCGGCTGACGCCCCTGGCGTTGCAGGCCGTGTTGAAGCCGAGCAGGTTGAAGATGATCAGAGAGAGCAGTTTTAACATGCTCGGCTGCTCTGGAAGGATATTTCCAGCACCAGACTCGATGCTGCTGATTGCTGCAACTTGTTTTCTGAGCTCAGAGTCTCATCAGCTGCTTCTTGTTTTATCCTCTCTGGATTTCTCTCTTAAAAAAAAAAAGAAACTAATACCAAATCTGCCCAAATCCTTTTCAATGCAGGGATTGTCTTGGAGCTGCTGCTGCTGGGTGTTAGATAGGAGGTGTTGACTGATCGAGTCAAATGAAACTCCTTGCTTTGCAGAAAAGGAAAAAACTAAGGCAGCATGATATGAGGGAAGTATCTAATTGTGATTATTATGACTGATATTGTCAATAGATTCATGATATTGGAGGGAATGGTAATAATGAATGATTTGAACTGGGGGATGTATGGGGGGAAATTACAGTTTACTACACTACGCACAGGCCTGAAATACACACACATGCTCAGGTCCTATACATGCACTAATGGAGACATGTCAGAGAGGGGGGGTTGCCAGTGCCCTGAGCGGCTCAAGAGCACCTCGGCAGTGCCCGGTGGGTGAACTGGCATCTCTCCAGCTACCAGTCCACACTCCGTAACTTGGTCTGAATGGAGACTTGAACCGGTGACCCTCCGGATGTTGACAGAATGTGTGTAGTGCGTGTTCACATATTTTGCCTTTAAAACAAAAATTGATAAAAATTGCAATTAATTGTGCAGCCACTGAAGAAATATTTGCATTCATACGTCTTCTTTAAAGGTTTAGCGCGTAAAGTTTTGATATTAAGGAAGTTGAACAACGTTACAGTCAAGCCATTGCCCAATAAGTGGGTGATCACAGAAGGCTTGTATCATGTGGACGCAGCGACAGTGTTGTTGTCATTACTTAGAATTCCTCATGGCACCAGAAATTAAAATTACGCACTGTAGCTTTAATCAGTTAATTCTTTAAAGAACTAACAACGTAAACCCCGTGAGGACGAAAGACGCAACAACGCGTCCAAAAGATGTTTGACCAAACTACTCAAAAAGCGATATATAACAAAATTTAATTTCAGACATTTATCTTCTATTTTTTAATATTATTTATTACACTTCCTTCTGAACCTAAAGACTTTGGTAAACACATTTCAAGCACCAAAAGAATTTGTACAACACACTATAAGCTCAGGTGTTTTTTTTGTATCAAAAGAGAGTTGAAGACTTTCGTTTCAGCTTCAGCGTCAACTTATTTCTTTACACATTGCTCTTGGACAGATTTGGGTCTCCCTATACGGAAAGCTGAGTTTGTTCTGAGATCATTTTAATTGCAAATACCATAAAAAGGTGAATTTAAGAAGATATGTGAAGATGCCCTAAGACCTCAGATTGTTTTCATTGTTGTGTCTCTCTGCTCTTCCCCAATCATTGCTACAGAAAGAGTTATATTTCAGTGCAATCTTCAGCCTTCACCCGAGTCTCTGTGACCTTTTACTGAGCTGCGTGTTGCTATTTATGTTAGTTTGTGTTTTTCTTTTTTAATCTCAGGTAACATTAACTCTTAAGTCTCTCCAGTGTTTGCAGGAGACAAATGGTGTAGTTCAGATTAAGAAATGACCAATTTGTCCCCGTGAGTCAGATCTGTGTGAAAATGGAATAGGTTTTTCCTTTGCCCATTCTGCCATTGAATTTTCAGGAATATCGGGCCAGTAGTTTCTCCGTAATCCAGACAAACCGAGCCGAAAACATGACCTTCTTGGCGGAAGTATAAAAAACCAATAGACAAACCAGCTCTTTTAAATGTTCAGGGTGTGCTCTTTAGATATTTTCACCGTGTGTGAGTTCAGAAAGACCGACCTGAGCAGCAGCTCTGTTTGGCTCTCAGTGACCTTTCAGCTGCATGTTGGTATTTATGTCAGATTGTCTCCGAGACGGCCGCTCAGTCGCATCGCTTGTTCAGCTGCTGAAATCCAGCAGGACGAGACTGCAGTCAGCGCTCATCTGTCCCCTTACATCTCTATAATACCTCGGCTGAACACGCTAGTCCGAGCTCCGGTTCTTTGTGTAGAGGGATAATCACAGCATGTTTCACCGGAGGTCACACTGAGAGGAATCTAACTTGTTTGCAGATACAGAAACTTCACCACAGCAAACGTCCTGTTGACTCTGATGTAGAAAGTCTCAAAGTTTGATGAATAAAGACTCTGAAGCTGCTGCGGTTCAGATTTATCTGATTGCTCCGGTACCGCCAGAAATTTACTCCAAATGTCCGTTACCTTCCTCTTCCTTTGTGTTGTAATTTTAATCTCTGGTGGATTTCTGAGGACTATGGTTACCTGGTCCTCAGGTCTCTGCAGGGTAAATCCAGACAGCTAGCTGGACTATCTGTCCAATCAGAGTTCCCCGTTGCACGAGTAAAAAGAACGTTTGAATGCACATTCCAGCCGCCCTGTTGCTCCGAGCGGCGCTTAGCACCGCCCAAGGCGATCTGGGATTGATTTAAAGAAATGTCAATACACCAGAGCACATTGTCCTTGTGAAATCTGGAGTGTGGTCTAGACCTGCTCTATCTGCAAAGGGTCTCGAGATAACTCTTGTTATGAATTGATACTATAAATAAAATTGAAGTGACATTTTTCTTCCATCCGCTGGACTAGCCACACCGCAGCGCTGTGGAGGAAGGTCTGGCAAAGAGAGACTACCTACATGAATCTAAACCCTGCAGAAATGAACACAGATGTTTTCTAACCCATTCCTATGGGCAGTACTATTATTTTTACTTTTTTTATGTTGTTTACTTGAATGTTATGTTTGTCTGTGGACCAAATTTGTTATAAATGTCTTGTCACCGTGGGATAGAGGGAAACGCAATTTCGATTTCTTTGTATGTTTTTGACATGTGAAGAAATTGACAATAAAGCAGACTTTGACTTTGAGTAAAATGAAAAGAAGTCAGAATCGTATCTGATAATATTGCAGATAGACACTGATAAATTAAAAAGGCTGTGTGTGTGTGTGTGTGTGTGTGTGTGTGTGTG
>NC_048414.1:2407701-2412731 GCF_013103735.1 Etheostoma cragini | reverse complement strand
TCAGGGACTCTGAGGCATTTAGAGGGATCCCTGTCTGATCTCAGAGAGGAAAAGAAAACACGGGTAAAAGGAAATAAAGTAACGTGAAGAAGGAAATTAATGTTACAGAAGCAGAATATATTAATCACCAAATATTTTTCTTCCCCAAGTTGTTTAACTAAGAAGTCTTAAAAGACAAATGATATCTGTATGAAAACTCTTTCCTGCCATAGCACATAACTAGGCCTACATGAGCTTTTATTTTGTAATAGTAAAATCTTCATCTTGTATTTACAGGGAAAAGTATTTCGGAATTGTGTGAACATGATCTCGTAAAGACTTTAAGCATATTTATGAGATTATGTCAATTATAAAGTCTGTATTTTATAATGAAGAGAAAACGTCTTTATTTCCTCTGTTGAATGACGTGCAGCTGTGCAGAAACTAAAGCACACAGGCCCACAATGAAAAGAAATGTAAAGATGGAGAAAAATGGGACGAGTAAGAGACGAAAACATCAAAGTTAAAGTAAATAAAATTGATTAAAAAGACAAGGGGAATAAGCAAAAGAGATAAAAGACCAAATGAGGGTTTCTCAAAGACCCTGAACGGTTTTTGCTCTCACTTCCTGTTCCGACTGTAGCACTGTTTTTTGTCTTCTCCCATCTGTTTGTCCTTCGCCTCGTTTCCTTTTCGCTTGTTCCTCTCGTCCTCGGGGGAACGAGGCAGCGTCCCTCCTTCCGGACGACGCCTTTGATGATGAATGAAGCGATTACAAAATGGCCGCCTCTCTTTTTTTGGGGCGGATAAATGAACAGTGCTGAGCGGGCCGTTCATTCATCACCGCTGTGATGCGACGCCCGCAGGTGTTCACTGATACCGGAGATTAATCCACTGCGTCTCCATTACACAACGTTACTGGGAACGTTGCTCACTGGTTTCTCCATTTTACACCTTGTTGTTCAGATTTTTCATGGATCCTTAAAAACACAATACACTTATTAATTTATCCTATTTTAATTCCAATAAAATCACGTACACAATAAGGTTTTTAAATCAATAAGCTTTAAAATCAGTTATGTTGTTTTTATTCTTACCCTCAATAACTACAACAGAGATAAATAAAACATAAATCAGAACCCACATGTTTTATATCTGAAGTAGATTTTGGGGCAATTTGGTTGAAATAAATCCATATTCCAGATATAAAAACAATTTGAAATGGGTCAGTTTGACCCGAGGAAACACTCTTAGGTCTTAATTAGCTTTGTAGCAACTCATTTGGCTTGAATGTAACGGAAGGTAATTAACATTATAAAGTTACGCACTATAGCTTTAATGACATATTCCTGAAAAATCCTTAAATACTAATAACAAGGATTCATGTCAAATGCACATCAATCTTTTACAAAGTCTTTAATACTTTTCCTTTAGATAAATAATTACTGTTATCGATGAGTTTTGAAATCAATCGCATAGACACTCATTGTATTTATCTCTCATTATATACAGTACACAGTCTGTTCTGTACAATGGTCAAGTAAACAAGCTCTTTATTGGTTATTGTGAGTAACATAGTGCATCAAAGGTTATAAATGTTACAAATTATGATGATATTGTTGAGGGCAGTGAGTTTTCATATCATTATAACGCCAATCATAATATTATGAGAAGACCTTGGTTTCTTCATTCATCACGAGAATTAGTTTTAGGAAATGTGTCTTATTTACATTTTGTTTGAAGGTCCTCTCCTAGTTTTCCATCTCTATAATGATGAACATCACTTTGTGTTCTTCCTGGTGTGTTTCCCCCCCCTCAGGGAACGGCGGCCATCTTTAATAACATGCACACACTGTTGCTGCTTGCAGATGTTTGTTCCATATTCTGTGAAATACATAAAACAATATACTTAACAGTATAGTTTGACATGTGACTGACTGATGGTGGTGAAAGGAAGAGACATGTTGCATTATGGGAAATGTAGGATCCATTGTTTTTAGAGCTTGGAACTAAGGCTACATTTATATTGCTACGTTTTGGTTTTTAAGCGAGAGTTTCGAGCCAATAGCGAGCTACGTGCACACAAGTGTGTTTTTAGCTCCAGTAGAAGAATTACACTTTGTTTTAACTAACACGCCCAAACTACATATCCCATTAACACTCTCGTATCCCGGGCATGCGTGTGGCGGCCCATTGATGGTAGTTGCCGTAGCATTAGGCTACATTTACCTTGCTGCATTATTGAAACACTTGTAACTAGAGCCCGACCGAATATTTGGTTAATTAAAAATCCGATACGCCTAGATAGATAGATAGATTGATAGATTGATTTAAAAAAATCCAGAAACACGTTACAAAACCGATTTCCCTAACATTAGTAATTTGTAGTTATTCACGAGTTCTCACTAAAATAATGATAATAATACATTTTTTCCTATGTTAAATTCCCATAAAGGCATATTTTTATTATTAAAGGCCAGTTATATCATGGGTCAGGATACTATGCATCCTGATAAAGTTCCCTTGGCCTTTGGAATTAAAATAGTAAATAATAAGAATAATAAAAATAATGTAAACTTATGAGCACAACTGTAAATGCTGCCTACTGTTTACCCTGGCACGTGCACGCCCGGTATCCGAGGAATATTGATTAGATACGTGGTTTGGCCGTGTGTGTGTGTGTGTGTGTGTGTGTGTGTGTGTGTGTTTAAACAGAGATTAGTTATTCTTCTAGAGCTAAAAACACTCGTGTGCACGGAGATCGCTTCTGGCTCAAAGCTCTGCTTAAAAAAAAACAAAAAAACGTAACTACGTATATGTAGCATAAAATTCACGACGTCTTCAAACGTCCTGTGATTCTGTTTAACTCAATTAAACTCCTCAAAACACCCCTGTCCCTCCTCCTCCTCGTCCTCCTCTTCATCACCCCTACTTTCTCTCTGTGGGCCAATCAGGGAGCCACAAAAATGCAAATGTGGCTGTGTGAATGTCCCATTTCTTTATAAATAGCTGAGAGCGGTGAACAGGACGTGTGTACAGTAAACAGAATCACTCCTCTGATGTTGGAGTTTGGGTTTTTTATTTGGGTTTTTTATTTGTGAGTTCACGTCTCTCCATTTGCTTTTTAGATTTAAAGAATAAAGATGACATATTTTATCCAAAAATCCTCTTTTTAGGTCACGATCTAAAGAGAATGAAACTATAATAGAGAGTATGTAATTAGAATAGTAATTTTCAAGCAAAACTTTGTTTTTCTCGTTTCGTTTTCTCTGTAAAAATTACTTCTAAAGTTTTTTTTTTAAATTTCAAGACATTGTAATTATAAAAGAAAGAAGTAATATCTAACAGTGAGTTGTATTTTTACATACAAAAGGTGAACATGAAGGTAATCTTTTTCAATACTACCAACGTTTACTGAAAATTAAGTGGACTATTGATCACACTTTGAATTTTTAGAGCAAATCACAGCAACTTCTAAATATTACAACCTTAATTTTTTAAGGTTGTAATATTTAGATTTTTTTTAATTTTTTTAATTAAATGTCAATAACTTTTTCTTCATAAACAGCCGCCCTGCAATACTCTGCGATACCATCATCATTGAAAAATCAGTACTCTGCTCCTGACTGGCTAGTAGTCCTTACCTAGGTACTGTCAGGGCCCTCATACTCTGCTTCTGACTGGCTAGTAGTCCTTACCTAGGTACTGTCAGGGCCCTCATACTCTGCTCCTGACTGGCTAGTAGTCCTTACCTAGGTACTGTCAGGGCCCTCATACTCTGCTCCTGACTGGGTAGTAGTCCTTACCTAGGTACTGTCAGGGCCCTCATACTCTGCTTCTGACTGGCTAGTAGTCCTTACCTATAGGTACTGTCAGGGCCCTCATACTCTGCTTCTGACTGGCTAGTAGTCCTTACCTAGGCACTGTCAGGGCCCTCATACTCTGCTTCTGACTGGCTAGTAGTCCTTACCTAGGTACTGTCAGGACACGCCCTCATACTCTGCTTCTGACTGGCTAGTAGTCCTTACCTAGTAGTCCACACTGCGCATGTGTGACTACCAACAAAGATGTTACAGAAGTGAGATGTCTCACTCTGTAGCTAAAACAGAGAGCTCAACACACAGGGTGAAAAGAGGAGCTGCAGCAATGTGCAGCACAACAAAAATACACTACTGGTCAAAAGTTTGGGGTCACTCACAAATTTCCATTGGACTCCATTATAGACAGAATCCCAGCTGAGATCAGTTGCCTTGTTTTTTTTAACCAGGGCAGCGGTTTCCAGATTACATTATGTGCTTACATAATTGCAAAAGGGCTGTTAAAGGTTTTCTTAGTTAGCTTTTTAAAATAATATCAGATTAGTAAACAGAATGAGCCTTTGGAACATTGGATGAATGGTTGCTGATAATGGGAAATGTAGATATTGCATTAAAGGTCAGCCCCCCCCACCCAGATCAGCTGGTATCCTGTTTATAATGGAGTGGAATGGACATTTGTAAGTGACCCCAAACGTTTGACCGGTAGTGTATGTATTTTGAAAATTTAACCATGTAAACCTTTTCTGGTAAAAACTCAGAATACAGTTATGAACCTGAAGATGAGCGAAATCGAGATCTTTAAAATAAAATCATTTATTGATGATAAAGTTTGACAACACTCAGGAGGAGCTGGGTCACAGAGTCATTGAGGGATGTAAACAAGTACTGCAAACGTAATTAAAGAAGATGAAACCTTTCTTTCTCTCCTCCTCTTCCTCCTCAGTTGGCATCGTGTGGACTCGACAGTGGTGCGAGATGTCTCCGTGTCTGGACGATGAAGGCTGCGGTCTTCTGGTCAATCAGTCGGGCTGGACCTGCACGCAACCAGGAGGCCGAGTCAAGACCACCACGGTGAGAACACGACCCGACTGAACCGGATCCTGTTGGTTTACACAGAGTCTCGCGTTGCCAGACCTTCCTCCACAGCGCTGCAGAGGAGGGTCTGGCTAGTCCACACAGCATTCCTGGACAGGTAGACTAGCTAGCTGTCTGGATTTACCCTGCAGAGATCTG